>NW_024811165.1:0-2798 GCF_019175285.1 Sceloporus undulatus | reverse complement strand
AAAAAATCCGAATCAAACAAGCAGATGGGAACGATGAATAAAGCGATTCTGAAAGCGGGATAACAACTGTATTATTTTAATTCGATTTTATTAAAAACGTTTTATTTTAATTCGTTTCAAATCCTAAGTGGGAACAAGCTCAGTGTGTCATTGGGCCAACCATCTCATTCCCAGGTGTCCAAAAAGAAAAATATGGATAATTTCTGGGAGAAATTAATTGGACATTGATAAGTGCTAACCCACAGTAAGACATGATGCTTTGATTTTAAAAGAATTAGTTGGGCCAGACTGATATATTTTGCTATATACAGTGAAACAGTTAATGGTGCTCTCCATCTTCCTAAGGGTCTAGTGACATTACAGCACTTTAATGTGCTATGGCACTGTCCTATGGACTTCTGGGATTTGATTTCTCTGCCAGAAAGCTCTAGTCCCCCCTTGTCTTTCTGTTTGGTCACAACTTAGAGGGAGTGATGTGGATTCAATACGCCCTCTCTTGCAGGGGTCTCTTTGTGGCCATCTTCTTGGGTATGCTATAGTTCAGGTGAGTATAGTAGACAGGTCTGTGTACCTCAGAAAACTACCAATCCCAGGATTCCATAGGAGGAAGGCAAAACAGTTAACATGGTATCATACAGTTGCAATTGTGCAGTGTGGATACACCCCATATCAAAATGCATGGTATTCAAAGCCAGCCCAGTTATTTTGGCACATGAGACAAAAAATCCCACAAGTGCTTTTTCCCTTCTCTGGCAGGTAACATTTATTATTATTATTATTATTATTATTATTATTATTAGTATTAGTATTATTAGTATTATTATGCTTTATTTATATAGTGCTGTAGATTTACACAGTACTGTACATACAAACAATCAAATACATTAAAGTAAACCTGCCCATGGTGTATATTCTAAGAAATAACAGCATATTACATATAAATACATACTGTACATAACAATACAGCAACAGCAACACCAGTTAAAGAATAATTTGCTGACCTCTCACAACACACCAAATCTGCTGCCTGAGAAAGTCACATCAATCATCCAAATGGTGCAACCCGCCCTGAAAACAACTGTTCTGGTCTGTGTTTTATGCTCGACTAATATTAAGAGCACAACAACCACAAACAGTGTGGTTTCCGCAAGATAGACTTACCAGGAATATCTATCCCAAAACACAGATTTTCTCTGATTCTGAGTTCTTGAAGGACCTAATCTAAGGATTGGGAAGGACACTGTCTTTTCTCTCAAGGAGGCCCACAACACAGCTTCAATTTGGCTGCAACTCTACTGAAAAGTGCTGTTGTTCAAGTCAAATTCACAATGGTGTGGCAGGACCCGGCAGGACCTGAGGGTAGGAGAGCTCCTGAAGGGGGTAATATGTTTGGAGGCCTTGATCCCTCTTCCTCCCAAACTTTTTTACATGCAAAATTTACACATGCATTGAGTTAAATACTGAATTTACTTAAATAAAACTGTTCTAATTTGAACAATGTCATTTCCTTATAAAATGTTAAAATATGAATGCACATTAATGTGTAACTGAAAATATGTACATTAAATAAACAAAACATTTTTTATTTATATACTACATTGAGTGGGAGGGAAGCTGTGATGTCCGCATGTAGATGTAAAGGGGGGTTCCATGGATAAAAGGTGGCACTGGAATAGTGTATCGAGCCTTATAGTTAATCAAACCCTATCTCTGTTTCTAAGGGCCTGAAAGTTTTAAAGCTCTTTCATTGCCTTCCTACAACTAGTGGTTGAGAAGATTTTGGTTTTTGACTTTACTGAAGGAACAAAGCAATGTCCACGGAATAAGAATTCCCCCTCAGATTATTCGTAGGGAGTCTAGCGGAATGTAGTGGTATAAACTGGTTTGAGAGTAAATTTTCCCTACCGTATTGTCCACCAAAGAAGCTTGCTGCCTCCAGAATATATTCCAGTTGTTAGCTGATCATGAATAGCTTCCTCCTCCTGCTGTCCTAAGGTCAAAGTTCCAGGCCATTTGCTAACCTTTGCTTCCTGTATGGTAACAAAATTTTCCCATGGAAGTTTCCCATTCATCACACCAGAATGTAACCAGCCATTTACAAGCGGCATGTGACAAGATGACAAAGCACTTCTACCAGATACAATTTGTGCTAGAGAATGCTTTACTCAGGGCATTCTAGTTAGACAAACCAGTTATGCCAACAGACTTAGCTGTTACACATATCCATATCAACCAGGCTATCAAAAGACAGTCTTTCAAACATACATTTTATTTACTTAAAGCCTAGTGACTATAACACTGAATTGATGGGAGCAGAGATTTTAACAATAGGTGCTTATTCTGTATTTGCGTGTGTGTCATTAAGTCACCTGTCAATGTATGGCAACCCCACGAATCTATATACTGAATCTATAGTACTTGTGGGCTCAGGTTTGCATGCCGTTTATTGGAGACATGCCATCTTTCCATTGAGCTCTTTGCCAACCTTTTATGGACAAATTATTTTTAGTACACTTTGCCCACCAGCCAGTATGACTTATGGGTTGATAATTACATTAGACGATAATTCCCTTTTCTCCATTTTCACCTGATAAAGTTATGTTCATCAAATTTTGTGGTGCCTCAAAATTAGCCCCCCGATACTCATGAGTTTGTAAATGTACCCACAAGAAGAAATTGGTCTAGCAAAATATCTCAGGAAATTATATTTATTTTATTACCAAGTTCAACATAGCAGCAAGCAGGTAGCTGCTCATTCCATTTCATGGTTCTTTACAATGGGCATTCCTTTAAAGCCC
>NW_024811164.1:0-2799 GCF_019175285.1 Sceloporus undulatus | reverse complement strand
CTTACAAACAGAAGTTAGAACAAGCTGTTTGTTGTTGCTTCAGGGAACAGGAACCAAACCAACTGGTTCAAACTACAGTAAAGAAGATATTTGCCTATACATAAGACAGAACTTTCCTAGGGACAGTGGGGATGCCTCAGAAGGTGGTAGACATGCCTTTGTTGGAAGTTTTTTAAACGGAAGTTGGATGGCCATCTGTCCCAGAGGTTTCAGCTATGGGTTTCCCCATATTATGGAGTGTATCACAATTGTATGTCACTTTGACTGTCATGGATCCACTCTATAGAATCCTTAGATTTATTGTTTGATGTAGAAATGAAATATCACTAACTCTAGCATAAAATTTTAAACACTTCACCAAAATACAAATCTTAGGATTCTGTGGATGCAGTCACAGGAATGAAAGTGATATAATACTGAGATAAATCCAGTGGTGTCTTTCAATCAGTTCACACCAATATGCCAGAAACAGTTGTTAGAGTGTTAAAGACATGAATGCTGGAGAGTTAAAAGGGGACCTGGTTTGGTTCCTATCTTCTGATCTTAGCCATAGCACCAGCAGTTCACTTACATTACAATTGTGTAGGTGTCTTCTCTCCTTGATCTATGATTACAGTAGACTCTTTCCAAGCCATTGCCCTCCAGAGGTTTTTGGATAACAATTCCAAATCACACAGCTGGAGGAGATGGAGGTTTTAGTCCAAAAGCAACAGGAAGGCATCCAGTTGAGAAAACTTGGCTTGTGTATACTTTTACACTTCATTTACACTTCATGCACTAATATTGCCACTGTAGTAGTATTTCATGAATTACTTTTTAAAAAGCACCCTAGGTTTACTTATTTTTTTAAAAAAAATCAGTCACAGAGTATAATAAAATTGAAATCTAACTTGTCAGTTAGATAAGTTTCCTCCTTAGAAAATGAGATCATCCTCAGCCTCAAGCTTCTTCAAAAATTCTAGCAATTAATCATCTGTTATTATCATCACAAGCATCTACTCTTGCAGCATCCACTTCCTACTGGGGTCTACAGTTTGGGGAGGAATCCACAGGAAGCGTCACCAGCGCTTGATTAGTAAAGAGCCAGAAATGGCACAGTCTAATTGTACAGGAAACAGCCTACAATGTTTTGGCTCCATGTAGGCTCCGTATGGCCATTACGGATAGCTTATTTTACTAGTAATCATTTGAATCCCATCCAAGGGTACCTATTGAAGGCGTTAACTGCCTGCACCTTTCCGACTGGCAAAAGACAAGCTTTCTACATTAGAAAAATCTGAAAGTGGATTGCCATCTTTACTGGTGCCTCTGCTGAACTCCAGATGCTGAATCATCCTTTAAAAAAATATAGATGACATTAAAGATAAGCAAATCATTACCACACAGAAATAAAGGGCAATCATCATTCGCGAACCTGCCTGCTCTCTAAAATATATATAGGCACGTTCTCTTCAACTTTTAAAGAGCAATTTATTTCAGTCATGCTGCTCCTATTTTTACTGAATTTTTTTAAAAAGGTTTTATTATTGATCCTATTTTATTGCTTAAAATGTTTTTTTTAACCATGCCTTTTGAGCCTTTTGGTAAAGGTAGAGTGGAAAGCTGTTAAACAATTGAATGAGTAAACAATCTGTTTTTGTTAGGAAGTCTCATTTGAAAAGAAGAGGTACATAGGTATCTACTGTATGATTTAGAATAATAGACTCATGGAATAGGAAGGCTCTGCAAGGGCCATATAGCCCAATTCCCTGCCATGTAGGAATACACAATTAAACTATTTCTGAGAGATAATACATACATACATACATACATACTTTATTGCTTTTGGCCAATGACCATTGCAAAATCAAAGTAATAACACAATACACATAAAATTTCCATAACAACAACAACAACAACAACTATTTCTATCCCGCCCAATCACAAGGAATCCAGACGAGTTACAACTGTAAAACATACATTAAAAATACAATAAAATTCAAAATTAATGCCTTCCCCACGCCCATCCAACCTCTGCTTATTGACCACAAAGTCCACCATGCACTGTGGCAATCTATTCCACTGCCAAAGGGGTAGTGTACATTGAGGAAAGAAATTCAGCATCATCTCACATTTTTCTGGTGTTCATTAACCCCATTAGTGCCACATCTACTCAAAATAAACCAGAGTCAAGTTATACTAACTGCCACACAATTCCCATACCAAATTAAAATCGGTACAAAAGGGACTTGTTCTTCCAGTATGCCAAAACCTATCAACCAATAGCCTTATTGTTCACCTGCCAATCTTGTCATTTTGCACTCTAACTGGTTGTTTCTCCCATCTAATCTTCTCCCCCACTTCACATCCCAGTGGGTGGTAATAGCAATAGCACTTACATTTATATACTGCTTTATAGTGCTAAGCACTCTCTAAGCAGTTTACAATGTGTTAGCCAATTGCCCCCCAACAAGCTGGGTACTCATTTGACTGACCTATGAAAGGATGGAAGCCTGAGTCAACCTGGAGCCTTGCAGGATCAAACTGAGTAAGGGTAGGAAGTCTATCTGTTGACTTTTTTTAAAAAAAAATGTGGCTTGCTACCCATCTCTTTTGCTGTGATTGCTCACAAAGGACTGTTTCACCACTGGTGAAGTTGCTCTGAAGTTAAAGCAACAGCCCGATCTACCCCCTCGCCACTGTATTATTGTATTATTTCATTGATGTAATCCCGCCTTGATCTTTGGGAGAGGCAGGAAATATAAATAAACTGTATTATTATTATTATTATTATTATTATTATTATTATTATTATTATTA
>NW_024811163.1:0-2799 GCF_019175285.1 Sceloporus undulatus | reverse complement strand
AAAGTTGTCTAAGCTGGCAATTTGACGGACCTCATCCGGCAGACCGTTCCATAATTTGGGAGCAATTGCAGAGAAGGCCCTCTGGGAGGTAGCAGTTAGTCTGGTTTTTAAAGGCTGTAATAGATTCCTCCCAGAGGACCTGAGGGTGCGGGGCGGATTATATGGAAGCAGGCGATCCCTCAAATAGGTTGGACCCAAGCCATGTAGGGCTTTACAAGTTATAACCAACACCTTGTACTGTGCCCGGAAACTAACAGACAGCCAGTGAAGAGATTTTAAGATAGGTGTTATTCAGTCACTCCTAGTTTTTCCGACAACCAGCCTGGCTGCCATATTTTGCACTAGTTGAAGTTTCCGGACTAGGCACAAGGGTAGCCCCATGTAGAGCGCATTACAGAAATCAAGTCGTGAGGTTACCAAAATTTTTATTTTTTCCAGCATGTTTTCAACAATTTGGTTGCTGCAGCGCGGCTACGCAGAAAAGAGAGGTAGCTCCTGGCTGCCTCTTTCTGGTGGTCTGTATCCCGCCATAGTTTGGCTTGTAACAGCAAGGAATAAATCCTAAGAAGAGACTGAGCCCTTCCAAGGGCAACCAGCAAGACATGAGGTCCAAACCTGAATTCCCACTTCTTGATCTTGCAACTGTGTTGTCATTTGGAGGCTCTTGAAATTGTGGACATGTTGAGATACTCCAATGGCACTGTTAGTGGTTCAGGAACCCAGCAAGACATGCTTTTGTGTATAAATAATCAGATTCTCACATTTTTCTGATTTTTCTACAAATACAGCTCCTTGCAGAGGTCCAGGCTCTCTCCTTTCTTTCTTTAGGACCATAAGTCGGGGATGATTTGGAAGAAACGGACATATTAATGCCTAGGTACATGCTTTCATCACATTACAATATATGACAGGTAAGATGTTACACTTTCATAAACACTGAACCTTTATATCACCTGCATTTCTTTAACAGGCTTCTCTATAATTGACACATAGAGACATATCACTATCTTAAACAATATAACTCAGCCATTTATCTGCTAACTAAGGCCCGTTCCACATGGGCCAAAAATACATGCCAAGCGAGCACTAGGGTTAGAAAGGGGCGTCCTTTATGGGCGCCCCTAACCCTAGTACGCGCTCGGCATGTACAACATGGCGGCGCCCGTTCTACACGGGTGCTGCCATCTTGACTTCGTGGACACCAAGCATCCACACGTCATGCGGCGGAAGTGATGCTGAGAGTGTGCAATTAGTGACTTGTGGTGCCACTTCCGGGGCGCAAAAAGAAGTCGCTTTTTGTGGCTTCTTTTTGTTGCGTCCGGGAATCGTACAATTTGTCCACTGCGATTCCCGGACGCAGCAACCAGTGGCGCCGGCAGAGCGCCGTTTTTGGGTGCTGTGTAACGTGCCTAATACATTCTCTTCTACTGAGGAACTATACATCTCTAAACAGACATCCAAGGGGTTAATATCTCTGGGCATTGCTACATCTAGCAGGATCCATTACTACAGCTATCAGAATGGGAAATATAAATATTTAGTACAACCTTGTTGAGAGCACAGATTCTCTTTTCTTAGTAGAATAGTGCATTTTTATCTGCATAGTTTGGACAATTGTCAATTAAGAACAACATAGCCTAGAGGCAGCACTGAGGCCTATCTCTGGGGGAGACTGACAATCAGCCAGTTTGCCTTTTCTTCCTTCTCAGCTTGTTTTATGTATTTCCTAGCCAAATCAGATGACAGATCTTCTCCAATGTGGTATAAGACACTCACTCTATGTAAAAATATTTTTCTCCCACAGTCAAGAGGTGATGTAACACCGGGTATAGTTGATTGCCATTTTATATTACATCATCCATCTGATTGCATCAGTTGGTACTCTTTAATACTGCACCTGCCTTGTGTTTGTTTTTTGTCAGTTCACACTGATTAGCTCTTATCAGTGTTGATAGAAAGTTGGTATTCTGCCCAGAACTGACCTGTGCCTATGCTCTCAATAAAACACATTCTACAATACACAGAGTTTTCTGCCTTATATTGTATGCCTTATTAACTCACTATTTACATTTCCAGGTCTCAAAGTTTGCAACCCAGTCAGTATGTGGCCTATAACAACCAGCCCCTCCCTTTAGGAGATCATTTTGTTTTCAGTCACAAGGGAGAAGATCTGGAAGAAGGATATGTAGATTATTAACGTTCCTTTTCAAGCTGTTAGAGAAATAAAAGAAAAAGATGAACTATATGAAAAAGACTAAATGTCTTGGGAAGTGAATGGATATATTATGTGGTCAAGATAGGTGCCAGGCTCCCCCCCCCCATGAGTATGAGTTCAGGCTCAGTTGTAGTAGGTTTTTTCTATTTAGTAGTCAGCCCTCCATATTAATGGATTCTGCATCCGCAAACTCCATAATCCATAGCTTTAAAATATTCAAAAAAGAATCACACCAGATCTTGTACACAATTCTGCAATAGCAATGGGATCACAAGATTTAATCCCAGGCCTATACTGGGCAGCCACCTGGAGCACCCTGAGAGTGTCAGTACTGTCTCAGATGGGCCTGGTGCAACACTGCCCTGTAACAGTGAACAGTGACCAAATTATCAATGGGGAATTTAATTAGCTCAAGGTCACGAAAGGAGGCCTGTTACCACACCTCAGGGATCGCCCCTTCGATCTGTATACCAGGAACTAGAAATCCAGAAATGAGGCAGAGGCTCTAAGTACAATCATGTCTCTTTTATTGGAAACAAGGATTCAAACATACAGGCACATACGCTCACACATTCATACAAGAC
>NW_024811162.1:0-2799 GCF_019175285.1 Sceloporus undulatus | reverse complement strand
GTCATATGTTGAATAGCTGAGTCTTGGACTACTCGGTTGACACTAAAGAGGCTTTGGAAATGTTCAGCCCATCGGTTCAGAATGGAAGCTTTATCTGTGATTAGTGTTTGACCATCTGTACTGTATAGGGAGCTTTGGATCTGATATGGAGGTCCAAACACTGCTTTAAGAGCTTTGTAAAATCCTCTGGAATCACCCAGATCTGCACAACGTTGTGTCTTTTCTGCTAAGTTGATCCACCACTTGTTCTGAATGTCTCTGAGTTTGTGTTGGAGTTGACTACATGCGAGGCGAAAGGCTGCTTTTCTTACATGGCAAGATGGCTGGGCAAGGCGTGCCTGGTGAGCAGTTCTCTTCTTTGCCAACAGCTCCTGGATCTCTTGGTTGTTTTCATCAAATCAGTCTTGGTTTTTCTTGAGGGAGAATCCTAAGTATTCTTCTGCAGATTGAAGGATGCTGTTTTTGATATGTTGCCAAAGCACTGTAGAAGAGTCTATAGGGTGGTCTTCAAGTTTTGTTTGCAAATTTGCCTGGAAGTTGTCTCTCATGACAGCTTGTTGAAGATTGTTGATTTGGAGTCTCCTCTTTAGGATGCCACCCCTCTTAGGTTTGAACTGAACATGAAGATTTAGGCACGTTACAGACCGCCCAGAAGGGGTGGTCTGCCGCCGCTGTCATTTGCAGCGCGGAGGAGCCCCAGCGTCCAAACCGCAAGGCTCCTCCGCACTGCAAATAAGAAGCGCCAAAATGGTGCTTCTCTTTGCGGTGTGGATATGACACCGCAAGGTGCCAATGGCGCACTCACAGCATCATATGCACTGTGCAACATGAGGACACAGTGCATCTGCTACATAAAGATGGCGAGTGTCATCATCACCCGGTCCCCGTGTGGAACGGGCGCCGCCATTTTGTACGACTCGGTCTGTATTAGGGTTAGGGGCATCCCTTTCTAACTCTAATACGGACCCAATCCGTACTTTATGTCCGTCTGTAACAGGCCTTAGTTTGCATCTTACGAGGTGATGATCTGTTTGACATTCTGCACTGGGCATCACTCGGGTATGACGGACATCGCGAATATTTCTCTGGCGCATTAGGATATAGTCAATGAGGTGCCAGTGTTTGGATCGGGGATGCATCCAGGTTGTCTTCAGGCTTTCTTTCTGCTGAAATATGGTGTTTGTAATAGTCAGCTGCTGTTTTGCACAAAATTCTAGCAGGAGGTGTCCGTTATCATTATAGTTTCCAACACCATGCTTGCCAAAAACACCTTTCCAGGCTTCAAAGTTCTTTCCTACTCTGGCATTGAAGTCACCCAGGATAATGATTTTGTCTTCTGCAGGGACTTTCTGTATAAGGTGGCGTAGGTCTGAGTAGAATTTGTCTTTCTCCAAAGGGTTGGCTTGCATAGTTGGGGCATATATACTGACGAGAACAACATGTGGGAGGCGTAAGGAGATAATGCGATTAGAATGTCCTGTTGGCAAGGTTTCGAGTTTGGAGTCAATGGAGTTTTTGATCATAAAGCCTACACCTGAAAGATGTTTTTCAGTTTTGAGTTTGCCAGACCGGTAGAGTGTGTAGCCGGCACCATGTTCTTTAAGGCTGCCTTCCTCGTGGAGACGAACTTCACTAAGAGCAGTGATGTCAATGTTAAGTCGTGACAGTCCATGGGCTATTAGGGCAGAACGATGCTCAGGACGCCCACTATCTGCAGAATCTTGCATCGTTCTTATGTTCCAGCATGCAAGCGTTGTTTGACTGCATCAGAAGATGCTCGTTGGCCGCGGCTAGCCAACCGGGTTGTTGGGGATGAGCTTTCTTTAGGCCACCTTTTCTAGGTCCCTCTCCATATGGAGCAAGCATTGCTCTCCTTAAAAAAGGCTGCTTGGTCATTCAGGATGCTGCCGAACAAGACTGTCATCCCCAGTCAGTCTCAAGCGACCAAAGTCCTGAACCACCAGCATGCAGGGTTGGGTCAGAGGCTTCCAGTGCATCTTTACACCTGCCGTTTCGTCCCTTGCCTGTCGCTACAGGGCTTTTTCAGAGATTGGATGTATCCTTTGAGCTTGTGCAATGGATTTTTCTGGTGGAGCGCAGCGTGCACAGAACTGGCCTCACCCTTTAAACCAGAGGTTCGTCTGCTGAGGCCTTGGCAAGCATGGACGGTAGCAGCGAGGTCCTCAGGTCGTAGGTTTGATTAGAGTTTCCTTCTCTTAGATGGTTGACCTTACAGGGTTAGACGAGCACCATCTGCCCAGGTTTGGGATTAGAGTTTTCCTTCTCCTAGGATGGTTGCATAAGGTTAGAGAGCCCATCCTGCCCTTTGGCGCTCTTGGTCAGACCCTTCAGTTGTGACCTGCCTGGCAGGGCCGCCAGTGGCTATTATACCACCGCCAGCATAGCTCACAACATCATTAGGGTGCACAAGCCTCTCCCCCACGACAAGGGGGCGTCAATGGAGAGGCTTCCCCTGAATAAACTTACGTTATTTGATTTATTTGATGGTTGTTATTTAAGGAGGATATCCACAAGCTGGAACACAGCCAGATATAAAGCAAGAAAAATGGTGGTGGCTGTGTGCCTTCAAGTCATTTCCGACCTACAGCAACCTGAAGGCGAACTTATCATGAGGTTTTCTTGGCAGACCTTGGCAAGATTCGTTCAGAAGAAGTTTGCCTTTGCCTTCCCCTGAGGCTGCGAGCATGTGACTTGCCTGAGGTCACCCAGTGGGTTTACATGACCAAACTGGGATTCAGACCCTGGTCTCCAGAGGCATAGTCCAGTGCTCAAACCACT
>NW_024811161.1:0-2799 GCF_019175285.1 Sceloporus undulatus | reverse complement strand
TTAAATGCAATGCAAGGTTCCTATAGATTTTTGTACAGAGTGTTTAATATATTTTAATTTTGATGTGTAATGTGTTTCTACCTTTTTAAAATTGCTTGTTTTTTCAACTTGTATTTACATTTTAATGCTTTGTATTGTTTTTAGCATGCACTGTTTCAATTTTGGTTGGCCACCTTGAGCCCCTATAACAGAAGAAAGATGGGACATAAATAAATAAATAAAATAACAATAACTATGATCCCAATAAAATCAGTGGGATATAAAGTGAGTCATGACTAATGTTTGATATTGATTTTAATAGGAATTAGCTTCCTTTTGGTCTGTATTCAGTTCAATTTGCCCTGTCCTGTAGTGCCATGAATTGTAGCTACTACATAACATCACAGCTATTTATAGCCAGAATTAGCAATTAAATAATTGATCTCTGGCTGTTACCAATCATAGATTTCTAAATCGCAATACTGTATAAAGTTCAGGGCTGCATACTAAAGATATGTACTAACTGTTGTTGTATGTAAAAGCATTTTGAAACATTCTACCCTCTGGTGTTACTCAGTAAAATGAATAATTAAAGGGTTTTTCTGTTCCGACTGACTTGAGGTATAGTGACATCTTCAGTTGAAGCAATGAAAGTACAGTGCCATGATAAACAACTGTACTGCCATTGAAATATATTCTTATAGTTTCTCCACTTCACATTTCTCCACTTCAAATTAAAGAACACCTCTGGCATGGGAATATAAAATAGAATGACAAAAATAACCCACAACTATTTGGCAGCTCTTTTACATCCACAGAGCTTTATTCTTACATGCTACCAATCTCTATGTACAGTATTAAAAAATCCACCTAAAGCTCTCTTACAACACTGTCCTGTGCATATCTGCTCAAAGGCAAATCCCACAGTGTTCACTAGGCTTTACTGATAGATGTGTTCAGGTCTATAACCTTAATCTATTGGGCTAAAATAACTTTTAGTGGGGATAAAATCTGCATTGGTTTGCTTGAAATAAATGAAAAATATTCTAAAAATAGAATTTTATTTTTATGCAGAAGTATTGAAAAGACTTAGAATTTCTAGTTTCAGCAGCAGATAGGTTGATCATTTAAATTAGCAGTAGAAAACATCTTGGGAGGGGCATTCATCATGGCTATATTGACTGGGTGTTTTGGTAGCTGGAGTCCAGAAAAGTAATTTTCTAAGATCTATATGCATTATTATCACAGAAGACACACCTGAAGAAACTGGAGTGCCTACAGAAAAACATTGCATACTGCATACTAGGGACAGCAGCATCAGTGGTAGCAATAGAAACTTCCAGTTTTCTGTGTTCTGTCCTAAGACCAATTCAGATTTGACAGGAGCCCTACACAAGCATCTTCATACATAATGTGCCACTTCTGGGTCCTTCAGACGTGTAGGAAATGGATCTAGATGTTGCCTTCCAGATGGAATGGACCATAAGGCTTGGGTCCAGGCTATTTGAAGGACTATATCTCTGTGTACAAGCCCCCCAGAGTATTGAGATCATTGGGAGAGGCCCTTCTCTCTGTCCAACTACCCTCTCAGGTGCATTTGGTGGGAACAAGGAAGAGGGCCTTTTCAGTGGCTGCTCCCAAGCTCCAGAACTCTCTCTCTAGAGAGCCCAGAATGGTTCCATCTTTGATTTCTTTTTGATGGCAGATAAAAACATTTTTATGCCACCAGATCTTCAGATACTGATATGGGTGCTGTTTTGTTTTTGTTTTAAAGAATTTTAAATTTTTAAATTTTAATAAAGTAATGTTTTTAAATGTTTGAATTGTTGTTTTGAACTTTGTATTTTTTAATGTTTATACTGTTTTAAGTTTGTTAGCCTCCTTGAGTCCCTGTACTGTACTGGGAGGAAGTCAGGATATAAATAAACAGAATGACAACAACAACAATGGCTGCATCTATAGTGCAAAACTAATGCAGTATGACACCATTTTAACTGCCATGGCTCAATGCGATAGAATCCTGGGACTGGTAGTTTTGTGAGATATTTCGCCTTCTCTGTCAGAGCACTCAGAGATCAGACAGGATTTCCCCCTTCCTAGTCAATCAATCCTCCTGGCAGCAAAGCATATGCTTGCCTTCATACTGATTATAGTTCTCAAGCTATTGGCAGAAGCAGGCTTAGTGCCTCTGTAGCAGTGAGAGAGACGTTGTTCCTATCACACCACAGAAATAGTGTTCTATGATCCAACATGAGAGATATATGTATTTGCTGACCTGATCTGGCACCCAAGGTGTTTGTGATGTTTGCCCACATGGAAAAGTCACACATCCCCATTAGGCTCATCTTGCTTATTCATTACAGGCATCAGTTATGCTCTTTAAAGACCAGCTAAAGATACTGGCACAGCTGGTGCTTCCATCAATCCTTCCAGTGAGAGGATAACACCTAGATATATTCTGGAAGGATGGCTATGCAGAAAGTATAAATAGATTTTGGCTTTCTGAAGCACATGATGGAGTTCTGAGAAGAAGGACCACAGGGAAAAGATACATAGTTAAAACTAGGAAAAACATATCTTTAGAAGCTGGTTTGCCTAACTAAGAGGCATTACACTAAACAGGTGTAGAACTGAAACTGGACCCAATGTCCCTTAGCACCCAGATGCAAGTCAAGCCTGTGTGCATTGACAGTAAATGTCTGGAATGTAAATCCACTTGACTGTGAGCAGTAACAAGGTTCCTGTGGATGGAAACCCTGGGCCATACTGGCTGAGGAATTGTGGAAGCTGTAGCCCAAGAAAGTAGCTTTTCCAAGCTGT
>NW_024811160.1:0-2799 GCF_019175285.1 Sceloporus undulatus | reverse complement strand
AGATCAAGAGAAGTAATAGTGCCACTATATTCTGCTTTGGTCAGGCCCCACCTGGAATATTGTGTCCAGTTCTGGGCACCACAATTTAAAAAGGACATGGAGAAACTGGAGTGTGTCCAAAGGGGGGGGGGCGAATAAAATGGTGAAGGGCCTGGAACCAATGTCCTATTAGGAACGACTTAGGGAGCTGGTGATCTTTAGCCTGGAGAAAAGAAATTTAAGAGGTGATATGATGGCCCTGTTTAAATATTTGAGGGAATGTCATATTGAGGAGGGAGCTAACTTGTTTTCTGCTGCTCCAGAGAACAGGACCCGGAACAATGGATGCAAGCTACAGCAAAAGAGATTCCACCTCAACATTAGGAGGAACTTCCTGACAGTAAGGGCTGTACAACAGTGGAACAAACTCCCTCGGAGTGTGGTGGAGTCTCCTTCTTTGAAGGTCTTTAAGCAGAGGCTGGTTGGCCATCTGTCAAGTATGCTTTGATTGAGATTTCCTGCATGGCAGGGGGTTGGACTGGATGGCCCTTGTGGTCTCTTCCAACTCTACAATTCAATGATTCTAAGGTATAGTCTATCAGCCTCAGAAGGAGGCACACGTCTTAGGCTCTTGACAAGAAACCCACATAATAGGTTTGCCTTAGGAGCACCATAAGTCTGAAATGATTTGAATGCACACAACAGCAGCAACACTTCAAAGAGACTGATCTATGGGACACATTCTGCCAGTGTTTCACAACACTCAGGATGAAGTTCAAATTTGGATATTTCATAATTTATCCTCATAAGAGATTCTGGATGAAGTATGTATTAATGCTGTACTCTGTAATCACAGCCTATACATCTGCATGTGTAGAAGGTTTTGTGTATGCATATGCCATTAGCCTTGAGTTTCAAAGACATTAGATGCCCACAGCAGAAGGAGGGCAGAAAAAAATATCAAAGAAAACCAGGCTGAACATTCAAGGCCCAGAGGCATTTTAGTTCAGCAAAAACACTTGATTTACCACTTGCCAAGTACTTGAGCATCATGAAAAGAGTTCATCTTCTTCCCTGTTTGACAACAGAGCAAAGCATCTGTTGCACTTCATTTTAAATAATATCTGATCTATCACTGTTCTCAGTGGCAGCCCTAGTTTGTTGTATGTCATATTAACAGGCAGGTGAAGGCCCCAGTAGCTTGTGCAATCACAGTAAGTGCTAATATTTGCTGGAATTCAAACTCAGCAAAATCCTCAAGGTCTAGTAAATTTCTCTTTTGACTTGAGGACAATTTCATTGTCCAAAAGGTGGAAGAGGCAACAAGGGGTTCAGCTATTTTAGATCTGATCCTAACCAACAAGGATGACTTGGTTAATGGGGTGCAAGTGGTGGGATCATTAGGTGGAAGTGACCATGTTCTCCTGGAGTTTGTTATACAGTGGAAAGGAGAAGCCAGGCATAGTCAAACACACATTCTAGACTTTAGGAGAGCAGATTTCAGTAAACTTAGAGAAATACTGGGGGTGATCCCATGGTCAGAATTACTAAAAGAGAAGGGAGTTCAGGATGGATGGGACTTTCTCAAAAGGGAGATACTGAAGGCACAATTTCAAACAGTTCCACTGAGGAAGAAAAATGGGAGGTGTCTCAAGAAACCAGGATGGATGACATGGACAGGTTACAGACCGCCATTAAAGTACGGAGGCAGTCCGTACTAGGGTTAGGAAGGTGCGGTGCTTCCACACCCCCTAACCCTAGTACGGACTGAGTCCGTACAAAATGGCGGCTCCCCTTCCACATGAGGGCCGCCATGATGACGTCACGACTGCGCTGCCTCTATACGGGGTGGCGCGGATGTGACGTCGTCAGTCCGCGCTAGGGCGCTTAGTGCGCCCTTTGCGCGGACCAGGAAGGAGCTCCGTTTCGGAGCTCCTTCCTGGTTTGCGGCACCGCTTTGTGTCGCTGGGAGCAGCCTTGAGACAGCTACGCCCAGCGAAGCAAGGGTGAAAGGGGCCAAGCGGCCCCTTTCTCCTCCTCCCCGCCACAGCGAGGTGTCCTTGGGGCTTGAAGCCCCAAGGACACCCCTTTCAAGGCTGCAGGGAAGGGGCCTTTTGTCGCTTCCCCGCAGCCTGAAAAGCGGTGGATCGGCGCCTCAGCGGCTGCCGTTCTGACAGCTGAGGCCCCGATACACCAGGGATAGGGGCGGGTACAGCCCGCCCCAAATGGGCGGTCTGTAACCCGCCTAAGGAACTTTCAACTGAGCTAAATTTTAAATGGAACATGTATAAGAAATGGAAAAATGGGGAAATCACCAAAGAGGAATTCAAATAAATAGCAAGCACATGTAGGGGTAAAGTCAGAAAAGCTAAAGTGCAGAATGAACCCAGGCTTGCTAGAAAGGTTAAAAACAATAAAAAGGGCTTTTTTTCATATGTCAGCAGCAAAAAGAAGAAGAAGGAAATGGTAGGACCACTGCATGGAAAAGAAAGCAAAATGCTAACAGTGGACAGAGAAAAGGCAGAATTACTCAACACCTTCTTTACTTCAGTCTTCTCAGAAAAGGGAAAGGGTGCTCAACCTGGGGAAAATGGAGCAGAGGACAGAATAGGGGAATTTCAGCACAGAATAAGTAAAGAGAATTTAAGTCTCCAGGACCAGTTGAACTACATCCAAGCATATTAAAAGAACTGGCAAATCTAATATCAGAGCCATTGGCAATAATCTTTGAAAACTGCTGGAGAATAGGAGAAGTCCCAGCAGACTGGAGGAGGGCAAATGCTGTTCCCATCTTCAAAAAGGGAAAAAAAGAGGATCCCA
>NW_024811159.1:0-2799 GCF_019175285.1 Sceloporus undulatus | reverse complement strand
TCTGCTGCTCGAGTTACTACTCTCCAGTCTTGAGAGGGAGGGAGGGAAACCTGTTGCTCTCTTTGCCAGGTCAAAGAGGCCCCAGACTTGAGGAGGGGATGGAGCAGCCAAGTTGAAGGTGTGCAGGGAAGCCCAGGCCAGACAAATTGGGGTTTGGACCCTCAGGAGGCAGTCAATCCATCCAGGCGTCCTCTTTGTCCAGGACACGTCCAGCATGACCTCCATTTTGAGCAGGGCTAAGAAGCACAGGGGACGTTGGCTTAAGTCTAGGAAACTTCTTTCTTTCTTTCAGTTAATGTGTATACTCATGCATTAGTCTAGAAATGTTAGTAAAAGAATTGACACCCCTCCAAAAAAAACCCTGAATCAACTTATCGACAGGTCAATGTATTATATTTAAAAAAGGAATGGTCACCTGGCAAAAGGCAAGAGCCCAGCCTCTCTTGGAATCACTGACTATCGGCACCCACCCACCCCTTTATTCTCTCATCCATCCAGCCTTTAGTCTCAAAAGTGCTACAAGATCTCTCTACATAATGGTTCTACAGACTAACACAGCTATATCTTTGAATTCTAAGAAGCACAAATTTATATTTATATGAGTGTTTTTAGCTTTTATGTGGCCATGTCCAATATGTTTTTCCTTGAATGTCCTACATCTTGCAGTGTCTTGTCCTCCTTTGCAGTTGGGACCATCTGGTCCCTCTGTCCTATCAGCAGTTCTCCCCATCCTTGGTAGTGGGAATAGAAATAAAATAGTAGCAAAATAGATAAGTAACTATTTGTACTCACAGCCCAAATGAACCAACAAGAGGCAGTAGTTGGGTTGTATTGGTTTGATGCTCTGATTAGTGGTAGGGCAGTTGTTGTTGTGTGCCTTCAAGTCATTTCCAAATTATGGCAACCCTAAGGAGAACCTATCATGGGCATGTTTGGATTGTAGCTCCCAGCAGCATCAATTAAGCTCTGAATCAATTAATATTCTTGGGAGTGGGGTCCAGCCCACCCTGGCTACTCTGCAGGTCAGGAGGTGATCTTAGCCCTTCCTCCCCTTTCCTGCTGGTCTCCCTGTTCCGCTCGCTGTGAGCTAATATGATGGCTGCCTGAAGAATGAAATCAGTTTCTCCGTGGATCTAAGAAGAATTGGACCCTTGCTGGGTTACAAAGATAAAAGGGAACAGACATGGAGGGCATCTCGTTTTCTGAGATGGAGGAGAAAACTTCCCCACACCCCAATGAACTGTCCTAAGGAAAACAATTGCCAACTGCTGCCCTGAGACAGTACGTGACACGTGTGACACAATATTAGTTTAATATTGTGTTAATTGGTCCCCAGGGACAGCTGGGTGGGAGGGCTCAAGCCAGAAACAAGATTCTAACTGCCTTAAGCAAGTCTAAGGGTGGAACAAACCCTGTTTTAGATATACAGATAGCTAAGGATAGCTGCTTTTTTTTTTAACTGAAGGTTTTTACCACCTTGCTTTTCTGGCTTGAAAAACTGGCTTGAAAGCAAAAGAAAAGACAACCATCTATTTTATTTCCAGTGGTTGCTCTGCAACTCTGATGGTGCTTGGGAGGATTTTTTTTTTTAAAGCCAAATCAGTTCCCCAAAGGTCAAGTGATAAAAGCATATCAAATTCCAAAATATGCAGCTTGGGGCAGGGGGTGGTAGATTAAGATCTGGTCTAACCCTATGCTCACATTTTGTTTCTAGTAATAGCAGTCCTGAAGAGGATAAGAGGGTTGGGGAACAGATATGCAATTCCTTCAGCATAAACCCAAACCCACATTTACCATACTAGTGTGCTATTCTTCCATTACACACACTTATGTGATGATGGTAGGATGTGTAGATTTAATTATAAATTGATGCAATCTCAGTTCTACATGGAACAGTTCTGCCTACAGCCTCATCTTGTTACTCAAATTATAGGAGTTGGTTCTGCAAGGTGTTTCTCATGTTACCAAAGAGGTGGGCCCTTCCGGATCTTTGTAGGCATGCAAGAATCAGGTACCCTAAGTTAGTGTCCACTTCTCAGCAAAGATTACTCTTTGGCATATTTTCCTAACACTAGTAATGAGAAATACCTGTGGTTTTTGCAAAGTTAAACAGGTATGGATTCTTTCAACATTAACAGCTGAAGAATTTTTGCTGCTTGAAGCAGAGCACCAAATAACACCCTCCCCATGCCAGAAACAACATTTTAAAACAAGAATGGGGAATCTTTGGTTTTCCTGTGAGAGACACGCTATGTGTTCTAGCTCAGTAGATTACTACAAGTGGCTTTTAAACAGTGATAAGACCTGGAAAAAAGTAGCTTTGGTGATACTTACTGTATCATATGATGACACCTCCAACCAATAGCTGCTGCATACCCCAACAATGTTCGGGGTGTCCCTTTTCATTGACAGGGGAATCCCATCAATAAGCTGGCAACAGTGCAAGTGCCCAGGTGCAAAACATTGCTGCTGAGACAGTTGTGAGATTGCCATTCACATGGTGTCGGTGTCCCTTCCACTTCCCCTGTCCCCCTCCCCATTCCTATTCCCAAGCAGCATTACTTTCCCCCCCTCTCAATTTCTTTTTAAAAAAATACTTTTTTATTGGCGTCTGGAATTGCATGAGTTATAAAAAAATAAAATAAAAATGCTGAAAGGCATGCTGAGTAGGGCTTTAGGCAGAGAGGCAGGGTTAAAGGGAACTCAGGAAAAGAGCATGAAGGCAGGAGCAGCCCCAGTCATATGATTCCAAAGATGTGCAATACTGAGGCTCTGAACACAGCATGTGTCCACTTTTTC
>NW_024811158.1:0-2799 GCF_019175285.1 Sceloporus undulatus | reverse complement strand
GTTTCTTCTGATTTCAAGAAATGCTCCAGCATCAGGTCCATGCACTTGGATGCAATGCCATCTGCCAGAGACCTCTTCTTTTCTTTGGAGGAAGTGTTGAATATGTCGCACATGAGATGTATGTTGTCCTCTGTCTGCCAGGAGGGAAGAAGACAGCAGCAGGGAAAAGGAGGTGACTCCCGTTGGATGTGACAAGCCTTGGGAACGTGTCCTGCCTTCCTTCCTATCAGGCCTGGTCTCTAATGTGGGTTTTGGGTTGGATACATTTAAAAAGGAGGGGGGGGAACCTATTGTCTCTCAAAGGTTTCAATGCTCATTTTGGTTTCCACGCTTACCTTTGGTCTCAGAAAGATAAGCTGCATCAAGAATTCCCAGACCATTATATTAGGAAGCCACTGCAGGGGCCTTGGAGGAAGCGTCAAAGCAAACTGTTTCCCAAAACCCCCAAGCGGCCTTTTTAAGGAGAGGAGCCTAGCTTCCGAAACATGGCTGACTTGTAATAAAGGAGGGTTAACAAAAACCCCAATGAAGGAATATACCAAACCAGAGAGGGATTAGCTGAAGAGAGAGAGGATCCTCTGCTCCTGGTTTCCTTACAGACAGTTGACAGAGAGAGAGGTTCAGAACGGACCCAAAATGAGAGGGTTTTCGAGACAAGTTTGGCATTTGAAGATTGAACAAAAACAGGATCTAAAAAATAATAGCCAAATGATATAAAAATTTACTAAAATTAGGCCAAGAGCAGAAGGAATAAAAGAAAATATGAACAAATGGACTCAAAACGTGGGGCATCCTATTAAACCTGAAGAGTAGGAAAGACTAGGGAATAAAGATCTAAAAGAAGACATTTTTTATAAGCTCTATTTTAGGTTCCACCCAAAGAATTGCTAAAATGTCAAAAAATACAAAAGATCCATGTTGGAAATATGATTATATAATATATTGCCACCATATATATATATGTGTGTGTGTGTGTGTGTGTGTGTGTATATATATATGGATGGTATGTATATACACACACACACCATCCATATACAGTATATATATATATATACACACACACACACACATCATATATAGCTATACATACACACCACACACACACACACACACACACACACACACACACACATATATATGATGGCAATGTCTGACAACTAAAACATTCTGGAAATCAGCAAATGACGGTGCAATTACAGCCTGGTTGTGAATGTCAAAGTCCTCTCTCTGAATAACCCAGAGCCTCCAACCAGAGACACTGGCCAAAGGTTGAGGGCCTTTGCTCTAAGTGAAATTCTGCATCCATTGCATTGGCTACAGCAGGGAAGTTTATCTAAAAGGGAGTTTTAATCAGGCAACCCTCCAGGTGATGCTAGACCACAGCTCTGCTGAATGGAAAGGAATGATGGGAGATGCAGTCAAGCATCATCTGGAAGGCCACCCACTCATTTTACACTGAAGCACAAGGTGGAAGTAATCCATGCTTATGAAATGCACATTTTTTCTTCTAAATGATTCATCTCTCTCTTTCATGTTGGCTTCTTTACAGAGGTGGATGATCGAATTCCCTAAAACTAGACTCCGCTGTTCTTTATGTGTTCTTGGACCACAACTCCCATCAGCCCTAACCAATGGCAAGGAAAAATGGCCCTGGAAAATTGGGTGCCCCTCTCACTAAACTAGGAATATAAATGACAGGGTGGGAACCTTATAACCCCAAAAAACCTCCCAGCATCCACCACCACTGGCTATATGCACAAGGGCTAATGGGAGTGGCAGTCCCAACCCACTTTTAGGAATGCAAGTAGTCAGCCTTCCACGTTGGTGCTCCAAGTCATAGGTTCTGCATGCCTTTTGCCGAAGGCAAGCAAAGAAAACAGATAACTCCTGTGATATAACAAGAGGCCTGGAAAAGAAGCCCTCTCCAGTAGATGCCAGTCAACAGAACATTTAATGCCAAAGTTCATACTAACTTTTCACATTTCAGAACAGACCTTTTTTAAAAAAAAGAAAGAATGTATTTATCCCCATCACTTGCAAACTTTAAAAAACAGAAATGCAGAGGAAGCGGGTTCCAGTCCCTGGAAAAGCCTACCCCACCCTTTGCAAATATTTCTTTAAAAGGCCCTTTTCTTCCTTACCATGGAACAGTTAGAATTATTCATGTCAGACTCCTGAACACAGCGCTCTTCATCAGAGGTTCTCCCTTGAGGTTCTGGGACCCTGAAACGGAGCAGGAAACAAAACAGGACGATGCTGCGGAAAGGCCGCTTGCGAGGACATTGTCATACGCCGGTCATTCGGCCATTTGGAGAGATGAACTTACCTGTCTGAACTGGGCCCAGGATCAGCCTCTGCAGGACAGGGACCAGCATCTGAACCCTATAAATAAACAGAGGGGGGAGAGAAGTGAAAGACAGAAAATGGGGTACAAGGGGATCTTCTTGGGGTGGCCCTTTTGTTACCCATGACTTGAAAGAGTTCTTCAGAGTTCTTTAGGGTGGAAAAATGAAATGCATAAATATAGAATCATAGAATCATAGAGTTGGAAGAGACCCCAAGAAGGGCCCTGATCCAGTTCAAGCCCCTTCTTCTGCCATGCAGGAACTCTCGGTCAAAGCATCCCCATTGACAGATGGCCATCCAGCCTCTGTTTAAAGACCTCTAAGGAGAGAGACTCCACAACAATCTCTGAGGAGGAAGGAGTGCGTTCCACTGTCAAACAGCCCTTACTTTCAGGAAGGTCCTCCTCATATTGAGCTGGAATCTCTTTCCCTGCAGCTTGCATCCATTGCTCCA
>NW_024811157.1:0-2799 GCF_019175285.1 Sceloporus undulatus | reverse complement strand
ACCTGGCTGAATGAAACTACGTGTGAAAGGGATCTAGGAGTCCAAGTAGACCACAAGTTGAACATGAGTCAACACTGTGATGTGGCAGCTAAAAAAGCCAATGCAATTCTAGGCGGCATCAATACAAGTATAATGTCTAGATCAAGGGAAGTAATAGCACCACTCTATTCCATTTTGCTCACCTGGATTACTACATCAAATTCTGGGCATCACAATTGAAGTAGGATTTTGACAAATCGCAGCGTGACCAGAGGATGGTGACCAAAATAGTGAAGGGTCTGGAAACTATAATGCCTTATGAGGAGAGACTTAGGGAGCTGGATATGTTTACCCTGGAGAAGAGAAGGTTAACAGGTGATATGATAGCTGTGTTTAAGTATTTGAAGGGATGTCACACTGATGATGGAGCAAGCTTGATTTCTGCAACTCTAGAAAATAGGACACAGAGCAATGGATGCAAACTATAGGAAAAGGGATTCCACCTAAACATTAGGAGGAACTTCCTGACATAAGAGCTGTTCAACAGTGGAACACATTCCATCAGAGAGTGGTGGAGTCTCCTTCCTTGGAAGTCTTTAAACAGAGGCTGGATTGGCATCTGTTGGATATGCTTTGATTGAGAGTTCCTGCATGGACTGGATGGGGTTGGACTGGATGGCCCTTGGAGGTATCTTCCAACTCTATGATTCTATGAGGGAAGGCTGCATGGCATACATGCTGTCTCCCATCATCTCCTGCTGGAAGCAACTTCCTCTCTTTCCCTGTCTTTTTAAGATAATAAAGCTGCTATCATGCCCATGTTTAAGAGGTGATAACAGCAGGGTCTGCTCAGCGATAGCCCACATTTACAGAACTCTGTTCTCCTGGATGTCTGTCCAGTCTAATGATCCTCCTGGCCCTGTTTAGCATGGATCTGGCAGTCAAGATGAATGATCAAGCTTTCTTTTTATTCACCTCACTCATCCCTTTGCTGCTTCTATGTTATGGTGAAATGTGTTGACCTGCAACTATCACTGCAGCTGTGGGTGCTTATTTTGCACAATCTTAATCTTTAATTGAATTGTCATGGTCTGTTGGTTCTGAATTTCATTTCTCTCTGGCCTCACTGCTCACAATTTGCACATCCATTCTGCACCTGAGTGTAGAGCACACTTCAGGCATCTCAGAAAGCCAACTCTACTCCACAAAAACTCCTACCATCATTGGTTAGTCTTTTAGGTGCTTAAAAACCCTTAGCTAGTTCAGGATCATTGCAAAGAAATATACTGTGAGCTTAAGGCATTCAAAACTTCCCTAAATCCCAAAGGACCAAAAAATATATATATACAAAGATGGGCTAACAAGCATATAAACATAGGTGGGATACAGACCGCCAATTTGGGGTGGGCTGCAGCCGCCCCTTTGCGCCACGTATTGGGGCCAGGGCAGCCACAGCGGCAGCCCAAACGCCCCAATACGGCGCTTTTTGGGACCAGGGAGGAACGGCAAAATGCCACTCCTCCCTGGCCCCGAAAACGGGTGTCCTTGGGGCTTCATGCCCCAGGACACCCCGGGAGCCACAGCCAGGGGAGAAAGGGGTCGCTTGGCCCCTTTCCCTCTGGCGCTATTCCCGTGGCAATCTAGTTGCCGCAGAAATGAGGCACCCTCCGGGAAGGAGCTCCATTTCAGAGCTCCTTACGGCGCCACTGAAAGGGCACCACAAGTGCCCTGCGGCGGCACCAGGACGTGACAGCCATGCCGTGCCGTTTGGATGCGACGCGGCCATCACATCAAAATGGCGGCACCCATGTAGACAGGGTGCTGCCATTTTGACTTCCTGGCGACATACTAGGGTTAGGGAGCATCTAAAAAGGACACTCCTGGGCAACCCTAGTACGTTGCCAGGACGTACTAAAAGGCCCATCTGTACAAGGCCATAGTTTAAATTAAAAGGCTTAATTTTTTTAACAAGGAAATATGAAAGCTATAGCATATATTGCAGATGTTGCTGGCTAAATATAGAAATGGTGAGATTCTTTGTTATACTATAAGATGCCAGGAGGAGCTTCTCTTATTAGGTGGCTTGTTTTCTGTGCCTTTATGTCACTTGTCGACTTATATCAACTCCATGAGTTTCATAAGGTTTTGTTACACAAGGAAGACTCAAGAGGGCTTTTGCCAGCTCCTTCCTCTGAACTATAGCTTACAGCCCTTGGTATTCATTGGCGCTCACCCATCAAAGTACTAACCAGGGCTGACCCTGCTTAGCTTCCAAGATCGGATGGGATCTGGTGATTTTACGATATTTAGGCCTCCTGAATAGTAGCTTACCAATGTTTAAAAACACATATTGTGTGTATATATGTGAAGTTGTGCAATATGTATAGTGTGTGCAGGTGTTGCTGGTCTGCTGACTTAAGAAAGGGCCAGTTTTTTAAAGTATTAATTTGCAATATCATAAAGGGTATTGATAACTCACTCAGCAATTGCTAGTATTTAACTGTATGTTCCATAGCCTGTGTCGCACTTTCTCTTTCTTGCATCCACTTGCCTGCTCCCCTTTTGTTTACAGCTTTCTTCAATTGCTGCAGACTGAGTTCAAAGTGCAAAAGTACCTTGCACTCAATTAACCCAGTGAGGAGAGAGAAAGAGGTGGGATCTTGCCTTTCCCAGTGCTCTCAAGCAAAAGCAAACTGCTGCATCTTCTCCTAGCTTGTGTTTTCTTCCTCATTAATAACATTTGCCATCTTGACCACACTCTGACGTTGCTTGGCCACACATGCCCCGGTTTTCATCTGTGAAAGAATGGAGGTATGAATG
>NW_024811156.1:0-2799 GCF_019175285.1 Sceloporus undulatus | reverse complement strand
CAAGAATTGACAAATTGGAAGAAAAGTCTCAAATATTAGAAGAAAAATCTGCTTTTTTAATTCAACAACAGGAAATGCAACTGGATGCTAAAGCATTGGATGATTTAAAGCAAAGGGAAAACTCATTGAAAATAAGAGGATTAAAGGAAATCCAACATGAAAACCTCTATGAATACCTTGTTCCAGCGTTAGCTGATTATATGGAGATCCCCTATCAGGATTTCATTAACGATGTCAACAAAACTTTCAGGATTAACTCTCAGATTGCAAAAGACAAAAGCTTCCCCAGAGACACTGTTATTTCTTTTGTGAGGAAAAAAATACGGGATGAACTTTTATTTTTGAGCTATGAAAGCCCTTTGGAAATAGAAAGTTGTGCGATAAAAATCTTTAAAGACATCCCGAAAAGAGTTCTTCAAAAAAGGGGGAATTACAAATTCATAACAATGAACCTGAATAAATATAAAATTCTTTATAAATGGGAAAAGCTGGAGGGAATCTCAGTAAAGTGGAACCAAAAACGGTTCAAACTGAACAAGGTTGAAAAAGCGAAAGATTTCTGGATTAAATATGGCAAGAGGATTGAAAATAGACCTGGAAGAAGAAATGACAAACGAAGTGATGATATAGACCAAAACAATGAACAAAATGGGAACGATTACATGGAACCAGGACAGATTGACAGTGAAGAAGATGAACAGGACATTAATCCAAATCTAGAGGAAGAAATAAAAGATGATGATGAGAGGAATGCGACAGAGGAGGGAGAACGAATAGAAGAGGAGTTAAAGGTAAATATGAAAATATTAGAACCCAATAAAGGGGAAAAGAAGGGAAACTAGAAATCCCAACAGATTTGAATATGGACATTTTATCATAGAATATAAAAGGATTAAACTCACCTATAAAGAGAAAGAAAATATATCACTATTTAGGGAAACTTAAGAAAGATGTCTGTTTATAAGAAACCCACATAAGGCAAAAGGATATTAGATTATTAAAGAACAAGAAATTAGGGAATCAACAAAAAAGAAAAAGGGGATTGTGATGTATGTAAAAGAGACTATTACAGCAAAGGAAGTGTTCAGTGATGTAAATGGCCATTATTTTGGGGTTGACGTGAACCTCCAGGGCAAAAAAGTATTATTGGTTGGAATATAAGGCCCCCAGGGAAAAAAGATAATTCTTTTCAATCAATATATAATTTGATGACAGACTCAGATTACACAGAAATAATAATGAAGGGGGACTGGGACGCTGTAATTAACCCTTTACTGGACAGATCTTGTAGTAAAGCCAGGAAAAAGGACCAAAGAAAGCTCCCCATGTCCTTTTTTAAATTGATGGAAAATCAAAAACTAGTAGATGTTTGGAAATGTCTCTATTGGGTGGGGGCAAAAGATTACACCTTTTTTTCTGACAGACATAAAACTTTTTCTAGGACTGATTTTCTTTTAGCTACTAAAACATTAGCTGTGCAAATTTCGGAAATGGAAATTTTACCAAAATCCTATAACCATGAAAGTTAAGAAAGCTAAAACGTCATTTAATTGGTCACTGAATGAAAAACTATTACAATTTCCTAAAAATGTAGAGAAATCAAAACAGACTCTTAAATGGTATTTTGAAGAAAACGTAGAGAGAAACACTGATCATATAACAAATTGGGAAGCGTTGAAAGCCGCGTTAAGAGGTTTTTAATAAAACTTAATGTGGAATACAAGAGAAAAAGCCAAGAAAAGACTCAGAAATTCAAGAAGAGCTGAAGAAGAAGGAAGAGGATCTCCAAAAACACTCAACTGATGTACAGACAAATAAAGAGACTAAACTCCTACAAAAACAACTCTCTATTATGGTAATTGAAGAGATGGAGAACAAGCTTAAATATCTCAAATTAAATAATAAACTGGGGAAGCAGTTATCTTATAAACTTAGGGAAAAGAAAGAAAGGAAGATGATAACGAAGATTCAAGTTGGAAAGAGGATGGTCACAGAACAAAGCAAAATAAAAAAGGCCTTTCATAAATTGAATGGGAAATTGTATACCAAGAGGAAGAAGATTTGGACAAGATGAATTCCTATTTACAAAACACCGAACTAACATTTGGGGGAGACATTTGTATCACAATTGGCAGTTTGAGTCCTTCAGGGGAGAGAGAGAGACTGAGGGAAGAGAGGAAGGGGGTCCTGGAGGGAGGGGGCCTTGGGAGATATAGGGCCTTCCTGAGATATTTGGGGTTTGCTTCCTAACAAAGGGGTTTATTCTGGCCTCATGAAGGATTTGGGGAAAACTGGATCTGAAAGGCAGTAGTAGCCTTTTCTCTTGCAAATGGGATTTACAGTGCATTCCCTAGACTGGATCTCCCAGCATCCACAGGGCCAGAGAGAGGAGGGTCCTGCCTTGCATAGGGTGCCATTTCATGGGTCTTAGGCTTTGGGGATGTGTGCCTTTGGCCAGGGTCCCTCAGTCCCTCCTGCCTTCTTCCATATTAACTGCAGGAGGAGCCTGTGAGGATGAGGAAGGGGGCGGGGTCTTCCAGCTCCTCTTCCCCCATTGGCCAGAATGAAGAAGGGGAGGAGCTTCTGCCTCTCTATTTAGCTCTGCGCAAGGAAGAGTGAGTGAGGCGCAGAGGCACAAGGCCTTGAAGTGGTAGGTTTCACTACTGTGCTGAGGCCTCCAACTGCCAAGTGCTGAGGTGGAGGAGGCCATTTTCTGTTCTTGTGGCCATTTTGCATTCTAGTGGCCATTTTGTTTGACCCAATGGCTGTGAGAGCACAAAAAGTCCCCAAACAGCATTT
>NW_024811155.1:0-2800 GCF_019175285.1 Sceloporus undulatus | reverse complement strand
AGAAGACTTAGATGCAACGTGAGCACACTCTTTAAATATACCTCAAGGGCTGCCACAAAGAGGTGGCAGTATATATAGATACAAAACAAACAGATGGGTCTTGGAACAGATCAAGCCAGAGGTTTCATTAGAAGCCAAGATGATAAAACTGAGGCTGATGTACTTTGGCCATATAATGAGAAGGCATGGATCACTGGAAAAGACAATAATGCCAGGAAAGGTAGAGGGCAGAAGAAGGAGGGGAAGACCACATGCCAGATGGATGGACTCAGCCAGGTAGGATACAGGCATGGGATTGCAAGAACGAAGCAGTGAAGTGGAAGATAGGAGTTCTTGGAGGTGTCTCATCCACAGGATCACCATGAGTTGAGATTGACTCAGGGTAGTTAACAACAAAAATGGTTTTAAATAACAGGAGGGCAGATTTCAATTGAAAATTAGAAGGAACTTTTTGATAGTGAGAGAGGCTCATCTAGAGAAGTGATGAGGAGGCAGTAAGCAAAGGCTTTGGCCTGATGACCCAAAGGAACCCTTCCAACATGATGACTCTATGAAATTTGAATTTTGTAGAGAAGGTAAATTTGCAAAATCGGACAAGCAACACTGCTGAAAATTCTGTAGTCTTTTTCTTGCAGCTGACACCCACATGTAAACGCACCCATCCCTTCCAAACCTATTCTTCTATTTCATTAAGTGTACCTAGACCAGCGGTTCCCAACCTTTGTTGGGCTGCAACCCCCATTGTGGGCAACAGTCCCACCCATGACCTCCCTGATTGGTTGGGAGGCCAGGTAGGGGTGGGACTTTTGACCGCCTACAAGCCCCGCCCCTACCTGGCCTCCCAACCAATCAGGGAGGCCACTGATGAAGAAGGGGCGGGACTTCCGGCCGCAAAGGCCACTGGGGCTTGCAGTCCTGTCCTTGTCCTCTTCTACCCATGGGTGCCTTCGATGGCACCCACAGGGAGAAGCGGAGAGGCAGCAGCGGCCCCGGCCCCTTCTGCTCGCGGGTGCTGGCAGTAGTGCTGGCACCAGCAGGGAAAAAAGGAGGCGGGGGAGTCCCAACCTGGCGACCCCCAAGAAAGGGTCGAGCGACCCCCAGGTTGGGAACCCCTGACCTAGACATTTGACACTTGTGGGTGCTGATGGCTGGCAGTGAGGTTTGTGCTCTACCTAAGAGAGTGGTGCTTTTGTAACCATTCAGCTTAGGAGGCAAACGGCACGATTGAAGGTATTAGCTTGTTTGAAAATACTGTTGAGTAATTGTGGAATCATTGTGGGCAATAATAATAATAATAATAATAATAATAATAATAATAATAAAATTTATTTATATCCTGCCTCCCTACACAATGCAGTCAGGGCGGTTTACAAAGTTAAAATATACAGTCCAAGGCCCCAACCCACCTACCCCTTAAAATACAATTAAACAATGTGAAATTTAAAACATACTTAAAAGCGATTCAATAAACTGTGGTGAAGTCAGAGGTCGGCATTTGATTTTCCTTCTGATGACCAGGGGACTATTCAGGAAAGGCCTGCCGAAAGAGATCCGTCTTTATAACTTTTTAAAAGCTATTTAGGGTGGTCATATGACGGATCTCGTCCAGCTGGCCATTCCACAGTTTGGGAGCAATAGCTGAGAAGGTCCTCTGGGAAGTCGCAGACAGCCTTGTTTTACAAGGCTGTAACAGATTTTCCCCTGAGGATCTAAGTGTGTGGGGAGGATTATATGGAAGGAGGCAGTCCCGAAGATAGGTTGGACCCAAGCCATTTAGACCTTTAAAGGTAATAACCAACACCTTGTACTGGGCCCGGAAACTTATGGGCAGCCAGTGAAGTGATCTTAAGATTGGTATTATATGGTCTCTTCTGGATGTACCAGAGACCAGTCTGGCTGCCATGTTCTGAACTAATTGAAGTTTCCGGACCAAGCACGAGGGTAGCCCCATGTAGAGTGCATTACAGAAATCAAGGCGTGAGGTTACCAGTGCATGTACTACAGTCTCAAGGCCCCTGACTTGCAGGAAAGGGCACAGCTGGCATATCAGCCGGAACTGATAACAGGCACTCCTGACTGTCGCATTCACCTGATTTGTCATGTGAAGCGACAAATCTAGGAGCACCCCCAGACTGCGAACTCAGTTCTTTGAGGATAGTGTCATCAGCGTATTGATAACACCCCGCTCCATGTCTACGGATGATCTCACCCAATGGCTTCATGTAAATATTAAAAAGCGTAGGGGATAGAATGGCGCCCTGAGGAACGCCAGATTGTAACTCTCTCTTAGAGCAACTGTCTCCCAGCATCACCATCTGGAACCTACCCGAGAGGTAGAAACAGAGACACTGTAAAGCTGCGCCTCCAATTCCTAGCTCCCTCAGGTGTTCCAAAAGGATACCATGGTCGATGGTATTGAAGGCAGCTGAGATGTCCAAGAGCACCAACAGGGTCACACTTTCCCTGTCAATGCCCAGACCAAGGCGATCAGGGCAGTCTCCATTCTGTATCTCAACCTGAAGCCAGTTTGAAATGGATTGAGATAGTCGGTCTCATCCAAGACTGCTTGATGATGGTTTGCAACTGCCCTCTTGATCACCTTGCCTCAAAACAGAAGAAGAGATACCAGCCGATAATTGGACTTTTCCAGGGGATCAAGGGAAGGTTTCTTTAATATTGGTTTAACCACAGCCAGTTTTAAACAGGTTGGAAAACAGCCTTCCCTGAAGGAGGCATTGATTAGATAGATCCTGACAGTTTAATGGTTGTCTCACCTCCCTGGATGGCCAGCCAAGATGGG
>NW_024811154.1:0-2800 GCF_019175285.1 Sceloporus undulatus | reverse complement strand
CCCTCCAGCTACTGTTAGACTGCAACTCCCAGCACTCCTTACCATTGGTTATGTTGGCTTGGCCTTCTGGTGCTTGCAGTCGAGCAAAGTTGGAAGAGTCACACAATTCCTATCTTTGGTCTATGCAAAGTAAAACCTAAGTTTTACTAAGGTTAATGGGATGAATGGAGACATTTCATGCTTCAAGTTCACACACTGAAACCATTGGGACAGTTTAAGCATGACTGCCATAATTCCCATTGATTTCAGTGGCTCTATGTTAAGCATGACTAAATCTTAATCTGAATGAATGGGTGTATAGTAATACTATCTCAGGCATTTTATTAACTGTTCAGAGATGCTAAGGCTCACTGTGGCTGCTGTCCCACTGCAAAATTAATGTAGTTCGCCCTGCTTTAACAGTCCTATGGAATTCTGGGATTTGTAAATTGTTGTGGTATTAGCTCTCTGACAGTGAAAGCTAAATAGTTAACAGAACTACAAATCTCAGAATTCCATAGCATTGAGCCATGGCAGTTAAAGCAGTACCAAACTGCATTAATTCTGCAGTGTAGATGCAGACTGTGTGTAACAGATTCATCCCTACATAGATGTTTCAGTTCATGGCTCTTTTCATATGTTTATACTAATACACACACACACACACACACACACACAATTAGCTATGGTTTTATTTGATTTACTTCCCACCTCTTCCCCAAAGCAGGAGCTCAGTATGGCTTATTAGATTATCTAGAAACCTCTCCACCACAAACAATTACTGTATATTATTAAGACATAATCAAACTAAATATAATATTAAAACATGATTGGATTAAAAGAAATTAAAAGCTCATCAATAACCATGATGGATGACACAATCAGAGATCATTTCCAAACATTGTGAGGTTTCCCAGATCGTTTTGCGCATCCGTGATATACATATCATTTATACGGAAGGTAGTCTGAGCATGTGCATGGGAAGGCACGTGCTGCCATATGAAGGACTTATCTACACACCTATGGGGAAGAAAAGAAGCTTAAGAATTGCCCACATTGCATCGTCAACAGAGCTTCTGCATGTTAATAAATGATAAAGAAAAAGAACATATCAGAAAAAGGGAGACTATATGTAGATACACTCTGGTTTGCATTTTTTAAAAATGTTGCACAATGGAGGTATCGTTAGGTTAATTTATCACGCTAGAATACCTCCCTTTGGATTTATGAGCTAAGAGTGCTCAAGGGTTTAGTGTCCTGACATATCTTTAATTAGCAGTCTGCTGGATCTTTCGCTAAGAAGACGCTAAGCCAGTGGACTGCTGTCATACTTCAAGGGTTTTAGAAGGCTGGAAAGCCACAGAGCAACTCTACAGATCTATGCCTATGGGAGATACAGGATGTACAACTTACCATTTCCCCATTAGAAGTAAAATCAACTTGCCTTTTTTCTCAAGAAAAGCAAAGGAAGACTTTTTGGCTGCAGTTGCTGCTACTTTAACAGTGATGCAGGCATAAAGAGAAAAGCGGGAGGAAAGCTGCCAAGGAGGAGCCAAGAAAAATGGGCGAACTAAATAAAGACGATGTTGAGAAATACCTGGAGAACAACCCACAATTTGCCAAGGAGTATTATAACAAAAAATTACGACTGGAAGCAGTGGGAAGTGTCTTTACAGTCAACCCTGGTGATGTGAAAGATGGAGTCTCGTTCAAGGAGATGACTAGGCTAGAGGAATGTCAAATGCTTTTTGAGTTGTTTTTACAGCTCCAAGAAGAAGTAAGCGCTATGGAACAGATAGTGCATAAAGTCTTGCAAAGGTTGGCCCAGTTGCTGGCAGCTGACCGATGTAGCATGTTTATTTGTCGTTCCCGCAATGGTATCCCAGAGCTGGCTAGCAGGCTCTTAGATGTCACCTCTACATCTAAATATGAAGACAACCTGGTGCCTCCTCAGAAAGAGGTTGTTTTTCCTCTGGACATAGGGATAGTGGGCTGGGTTGCTCATACAAAGAAACTATTTAATATACCAGATGTAAAAAAGGTAAGTAGTAATCTTTCCTGGGTTTGAGGGATAAGTAAAGGCATTTCTGTATCTGGAGTATGGATGTACATTGACTTTAAAACCAAAGGAGCACTGTCCATGAACAATCACTGGGCTATTCCTTCTAGAGCAAATTGAGGAGTGAGGGAAATGGAGGAGGGCAATGAATCAAGCTACCTTAACTCATTACAGAATATTAGCAAATTTCAATGCTTTATGTAAGAAAATTGATGTAAATGTTAACAGCAAAACATCATAGTTTGTTCTAACTATGGGTAAATCTTGAACTCAACCTTCTCATAGCCCTAGAGGTTGTAGGCAGAGAAGATGCAACTACACTCCAAAGATAATTACTTGTTATGAATGTGAACTCTTTATTTCAATGGGATTAAAGGGACTACCATGGTCACCTTGGTCGATGATCTCTGTCTGGGCATGGACAGGGATAGCGTGTCCCTGTTAGTGCTCTTGGACATCTCAGCGGCTTTTGATACCATAGACCATGGTATCCTTCTGGAGCGCCTGGCAGGGGTGGGAATCGGGGGCACTGTGCTCCAGTGGTTCCGATCCTACCTTTCTGGGAGGTTCCAGATGGTGCAGCTGGGGGACGTGCGCTCCGATAAGAGGGCCCTTACATCTGGGGTCCCTCAAGGAGCCATTCTGTCTCCCATGCTTTTCAACATTTACATGAAACCGCTGGGAGAGATCATCCGGAGTCATGGGGCGCAGGGTTATCAGTACGCTGATGACACCCAAATAATTTTCTCTATGTCTCCGACT
>NW_024811153.1:2207-2800 GCF_019175285.1 Sceloporus undulatus | reverse complement strand
CATGCATCATTGAAACACCATACCTCCACTGTGACTCGAAGCAGCTTTATTTTGGCTGTCTGTAACAGGCCACACTCTCTTTTTAAATATATACATGTGCGCATGTGTGTTGTTGTGTGCCTTCAAGTCGTTTCCGACTTATGGCAACCCTAAGGCAAAACTGTCATGGGGTTTTCTTGGCATGTTTCTTCAGAAGCGGCTTGCCACTGACATCCTCTGAGGCCGAGAGAGTGTGACGCAGCCAAGGTGGGTTTACATGGCCGAGCTGGGATTTGAATCCTGGTCTCAAGAGTCGCAGTCCAGCGCTCAAACCATGCGGACTCTCTCATGTATTGTTGTTGTACACCTTCAAGTCACTTCCAATATGCGGCAACCCTAAGGCGAACCTATCATAGGGTTTTCTTGGCAAGATTTATTTACTCAGAGGAGATTTGACATTGCCTTTGTTGTATATATACACCCCAAAATAGTATATATACATCTAAAAATAGTATATATACATCCAGAGATAGTATATATACATCCAGAAATAGTATATATACATCCAGAAATAGTATATATACATCCAGAAATAGTATATATACATCCAGAAA
>NW_024811153.1:0-2197 GCF_019175285.1 Sceloporus undulatus | reverse complement strand
GTATATATACATCCAGAAATAGTATATATACATCCAGAAATAGTATATATACATCCAAAAATAGTATATATACATCCAAAAACTAATAATCACCAAACTAGATAGACCGTCCGACAGACATAGATATACTTTCAGATGCTATGACCATTAGCCTAAATAGTCATTGCTCTTTTAGAAAGTGCTCTTTTAAAACAGGTTGTTTGGGTTGGATTTACGTTAAGGGAAGGATTCGTTTCCGAACGGCATTTCTTGCGCTCTAAAATAACGCGATTAAAAAGAAGCAACTGAGACTGGATGCTGGTCTAACTATGAACAACTACCAAAACACTAAGTAAAAATGTCTAAATGGAGCCAGTTATTGTAGTTGCAGTGAGAGGGATAGAAAAAGGAATGACAGCCAGTCTCTTAAAATATATCTATGAATACTCAGTTTTTAAAAACAGGAGTGTATTTTCATTTCTTCTTAAAGTCATTTGGTTTTTTAAACCAACCTGGCTTTAACCAACCAACCCTGAAGAATGCATAACCAAACCAAACCGAACCTGACTGCGTTCATCCGTTGCAAGAGAAAGTCAGACCACAAACCCATCTGAGTTTTCTCAAACAGTCCTTTCACAGCTTCCACTCAGAAAGTCCAATGGAGACAATCCGTATTTTGGCCCTTTGCTTGGTTGATTCTATCTTCTGGTGCTTGGAGGCCGTTTTGGCCAGAGACGGACTACTAAAGAGGCTTGCAATACTCTGGCCTAAGGGCCACTTTCCATAGTGTAACCATGGTGCGCTGTACAACTATCTCCCTATACTTTTTGTGACCTGATTTTTCAATTTAAAGACTACAGCTCCCATCACGCCACCCATCACAATGGCTTGGACGATGGGGGTTGTAATCCAACACAGCTGGACGGAGCTGGGTTGGAGGTTGCAACCTATTCACCCTATTCAGCTCCTACAATTACTCTTACTATTACTAACTGCAGGAAAGCCTTTAAATGTTTCCCAGCTCACCTTAATATATTACCATGGGCCTGTTACAGACTGCCAAAATAAAGCTGCTCCGGGTCTCTTTGGAGGTATGCTATTTAAATGACGCATGGGTCCTAAGAGTCCGGAGGTTGCGCCAAAGCCACACTCCATTCCTAAGCACTGGAGTGCAGCTTTGGTGCAGCTTCCGGATTCTTAGGGTGCATGCATCATTTAAACAGCATACCTCCCAAGAGACCCCAAAGCAGCTTTATTTTGGCAGTCTGTAACAGGCCATGTTTTTCCAAAGGTATGCATGTACAGTGCAACTCGATGGACATTGACAAAGCAGTAAGTCCCATCATTTTCGACTAAGGCTTATTTAAGGTGTGCATCGCATTGCAGATTTATTTAGTGGTGTGTGTGTTTAGTTAGACTGATTGTCATGATCTGAATAACTGCCTTCACAGCTACCTCTTGGTTCATCTGACACAGTGTAGGAATCACAAAGTCCTCCAGATGCTGTCTGATGTTACGCACCATTTTGGGGGGGAATGTTGCCACCTGTATTATATATTACGGTTGCGTGGGGAAGGTATAGTAGATGTAAAGGATCTGCCCATCTAGGATGACAGAAGAGAAAGGCTGTTTGAAGGGATTTTAAAAAGAGAGCTGAGTAAGATAGTTGGCAGGGAGAGCTGCCCTGCCATTAGGCAGAGAGATAGGGCAGCCTTTGCTACCTGCATTGTGGGGGTCATTTAAAAAGGCAATAAATCCTTGCTGAATTCTTCTGTTTTAACTCTGGGAGAGAAAAAGATATGTGTGGAATATATATATATATATATTGCCTGCAGTGCAAATTGAAGCTTTGAGTCCTAGTCGCCGGAGGGAGGCACACCATTTGCAGCCCTGCTTCAGGCAGCAAATGTTTTGAGCTGGCCCTCTTGGTGAACCAAAGTGGTACACCAACCTACTTTGGTTGTTTGCATGTCCATGAGCCTAACCAAGTGGCTTCCCCTTCAAGTGGAAATAAGGGGAAAGGGGTTCCTCCTCCCCAGCAATCCCCCCTGATCCAAAATTTAAAGGGAAGACAGAGAGGGGCAGACCGCCCCACAAAACCCACCTCAGTCTTCCTTGTATTATTTCTGGCCGCTAACAGTTGAAGGGGAGAAGCAGAAGTGGAGCATTTTAAAGAGGAATATTAAATCATAAATAGAAGGGAAAGATAAATTTGGGG
>NW_024811152.1:0-2800 GCF_019175285.1 Sceloporus undulatus | reverse complement strand
CAAACCCAGTGCCACCGACAAGCCCTCCAAGCGCCCCCACAAGCAGTTGGGGACTGAGGGTACCGAGCCCAGGGCGAAATCCGGGAGGAAGCCGTCCCCGGAGGGCTCACGCGCGGAGGTGGAGGTCTCGTCAGTCCCGACTCCATCCTCCAAGGCGGCGTTGAAGGCATCTCGACACACCTCCAAGCTGCCCGAGACGGGGGCATACTCTTCGGGGAAGGCTGCACTGGTGGAAAAGGCGAAGACATCTAAGCCTCAATCCACGGGAGCCGTTGTCCTGCTGGACCTGCCGGACAACCCTTTCTTCCCCCCCCAAGGATCGGGCCGAGACGCCACGGTCGTCTAAAAAGAGGCATCACAAGGAGGCAGCTGAAGGCTCCGCACCAAAGAGGTCCAAGTCCACCAAGGACCACACCGGGTCGGAGGTCTCCTCAAGGGGAAAGGAGCGCGCTTCCCACAAGCAACGCTCCCCGTTGAAGAAGGCTCCAACACCAGCCTCTTCGCGCCCTGATGGCTCCTCCGCCTCACATGCGGCCGCTCTCCTGGACACACCACTGCCGTCGACCGTCGACTTTGCCCGCGCCGATGCGGAAGCAGCTGACCTCCCTCGGAGAGTGTCACCTCCTCCTTCAATCCATTCGGAGGTCGACGAACTGATGGAGAGGGACACTGACATGTTTTTTGACGCCGAATCCGGGAGATACTACATGTCAGTGCTGAGGGAGACCGCCTTCAGGGAGTTCACCCGGCTCAACCTGCGCCCAGTGGCCCCCCAAGATGATGAGCCTGCTCCTTCCCATGCGACGGCCTCAGCCTCTGCACCGCGCCGCTCCCCGACGGAGCCATCGGCCCTGCAGATCCCGGCGCGTCCAACAACTCGAGTCAAGGTCCCAGACATCCCGACTCCGAGGAAGAGCCCTTGCTACCGTCGGGGGAGCCTTCGGACAACAACGACACCTCCGTCCAGGCGTCTCCGCAGCGGATGCACCACCCGGAGCCTTCCTCCCCGACAGATGATTTGCGCTCGTTTAACGAGCACATCATTAAGATGGCAAGGGCCCTGGACATTGAGCTGTCCTACCCCGAGGAGGAGGCTCGGGATCCCATGGAACATCAGGTGCATGGCCGGGTGCCCACGCCTCCCTCCATCCCGCTGCTGCCGTCCCTCGAGTCCATTGGGATGCGCCAGCTTCCCTCGTTGAATCATCCAGGAAGATCGAGTCCCTCTACCGGATCTCCCTGTTGAGTTGCTCTTGGTTGGCCGAACACCCCAAGCAGAACTCGGCGATCGTAGAGGGGGCTCAGCAGGGCTTCGTCCCCAAACAGGCAACTTCCCCAGTCGACCAGGAAGTGAAGAAAGTTGATGGTCTGGCCAAGAAGGCCTACTCGGCGGTGGCCCTCCCAGTCAAGGCCATCAACTATAACGCCTGCATGGGGGCGTAGATCCAGACCCTCATGGAGGGGATCTCGCCATTCGTCCCGGATGTCCCAGACGAAACCCAGCGACGCCTGGTAGAGATCCGTGATAAGGCCCATTCGATCGGCAGCTGGCTCATCACCGCCTCCAGAAACATGGCCGACTGTGCGGGTCGGGGGATGTCGGCTTCGTTGGCTCTGCACCGGCATGCGTGGCTGAGGGGTTCGGACCTCAATGCCAGCGTCAAGTCAGCCATAGAGGACATGGTAGCGGCCTCTTCCACGCCGAGACCGACGAGCACCTGAACCGCAAGTTCAGAATGAAGGAGGCGGCAAAGAAGCACGGGATGTCATCGGCTCCCATCTCGCCCTTCAGAAAGAGGCAATGCCCGTGGCAGCCGCAAGGTCAGTCACAGGGGACCTTCCAACAAGACCGGCAACCTCAACAGCAGGGCTCCCAGAGACGCTGGTACCCCTCTCAGTCCTCCTCCTCCTCTGGCCGTCGCAACTTTCCTTCCCGGTACCGAAAGTCAGGCAGGATACCGACCAGGGGAAGAAGAGAGCCTGAAGGGTTGCAGCGCGCTTCGTCTCTCCTTCTTTTTTCTTTTTGGACATTTTAAGGCCCTTTGTCACCACCTGGGCCTCCATTACAACGGACTCGTGGGTCCTCAACATCGTCCGTAGGGGTTATGCCCTCGAATTCCAAGAGCTCCCCCCAACCGGAGCCTTCATGTCCACTCACCCCTCGGACACCCTTCTCGACGAAGTGCTGGACAAGGGGGCAATCTCCCCTTTATCGCCCGAAAAATGCTCCAGGGCTTTTTTCTCCAGGTACTTCACGGTACCGAAGGCGGATGGGGGCATCAGACCCATCTTGGACTTGAGGGAGTTGAACTTTTTCCTTGAATACCGCCGGTTCTGGATGGTAACCTTGGCTTCTATTTTGCCGCTTCTCCACCAGGGCCTGTGGTTCGCGACGGTCGACCTGAAGGATGCCTACTTCCACATCGGAATTCGGGATTCCCACCGGAGATTCCTCGCCTTCCCCGTCGGCTCCACCGCGTACCACTACAACGTGCTCCCCTTTGGCCTTGCCACGGCTTTGAGGGTCTTCACGAAGTGCATGGCACCAGTGGTGGCATACCTTCATCAGAAGGGCTACAGAGTCTTCCCGTACCTGGACGACTGGTTGTTTGCTGCCGACTCACAGCAGGAGCTCCGAGAGGCAGTCTCATTCGCCTTGCACCTTTTGGACTCCCTCGGACTGGTCGTCAACGAAGAGAAGTCCCACTTCACTCCGACTAGACAGGCCAAGTTCATCGGAGCCATCCTCAACTCCGAAAGATGCTCCGCCTTTCTCCCTCCAGACCGTTTCCAGGCGTTG
>NW_024811151.1:0-2800 GCF_019175285.1 Sceloporus undulatus | reverse complement strand
AGTGACTGTGATTCATTCTGCTACTGAGCTCCAAACTGTGAACTGCTGCTTTTTCTGTGACTGTGATTCATTCTGCTACTGAGCCTCCAAAATAGTGTACAGATCACAGAAAAATCACAGAAAATCACAGAAAATCACAGTTTTGAATCACAGGTATTTTAAAACCACAGTAACAGTTTTCACTGATATCTGTAAATCACAGTTATTCCATTCTCTGGTTTGCCATTGCCTTCCTCTGAGGCTGAGAGAGTGTGACTTGCCCAAGGTCACTTAGTGGGTTTCCATGGTTCAGCGAGGATTTGAACCCTGGTCTTCAGAGTCATAATCTAATGCTGAAATCACTAGACAGTGCTGACTCGGGAAGAGCAGCATTCAAATCTCCTCTCAGCCATGGAAGCCCACAGGTCACACTCTCTCATATGAAGAAGGAGGCAATGATGGCAAGCCTCCTGTGAAGAAATATGGCCAAGTAAACCACATTAGGGAGTCACCAACGTAGTGCTGACATCGGTGTGTTTGGACTATGTCTCTGGCAGACCAGGGTTCGAATCACCCCTGAGCCATGGAAGCCCACTGGGGGATGTTAACCAAGACTCCTTCTTTCAGATTTCTCAGTTGCTCTCTTCCAATTCCATGCTTCTATGATTCTAAGGATTCTGAGGCTGAGAGCATGTGACTTGCCCAAGGTCACCAAGTGAGTTCCATGGCCAAATCTGGGATTCGAACCCTGGTCTCCAGAGTCTTTATTCGAACCACTAGCTCATGCTGGCTTGGCCTGATTAGGGGGGGGGGGGGTTGACATTGCCCTCCTCTGGGGCTGAAAGAGTGTGACTTGCCCAAGGTCCTCCAGTTGGTTTTCCATGGCTGAGCATGGATTCAAACCCTGGTTTCCAGCATCCTAGTCCCATGCGCTATTATGCCACACTGGCTCTCAAGGGTCTCCATAAGTTGGAAACAAACTGAAGGTACACAGCAAGAAGAAATGCAAGGGAGGGGAATGCTGCCTTTGCCCCCCAAACCCCTCTCCTGACACAGTGCCAAAGGTCTGCCCTTGTCTCGGGGTTGTCTTTCCTCTGCACACGCCCTAAGTGCCCTCCTGCCCTCGGAAGGTGCCACCTCCAGTGGAAGGCAGCAAAGGGACTGAGGCATCTCGCCTTACCTCATGGCCTTCAGCCTGGCTGAGCTGCTCAGTGCAGGAGGAGGAGGAGGAGGACTGGCTGCTGCTGCTTTCCTTGGCTGTGACTCTGCTCTGACTGAGCCTGGAAAGAGCAGCAGGACTAGGCAAGGCAGTGCTTTGGTCTCGTCGGAGCCTTTCCAGGGAAATGGAAACTGAAACTCAGGCAGAGCGAGAGAGGAAAAGAAAGCCTTCTTCGGGCAGAAGAAGAGAGGCTGCCTTTCATCCTTTTGTCAGTGCAGCCCTCTAATCCATTGCACTTATCTATGTCTTTGGCAACTCTTGACTCACCAGGGAGCAGCTGTTGTTGTTGTTGTTTTAGAGTATTTGTACCCCCTCTTCAGCCACAAAGGCTCTCAGAGCAGCTTACAAATCATCATCATCATCATCATCATCATTCATTATAATCATTAATCATCATCATCATCCCACATTTCTCCCAAGATTGGGGCCCACTGTTCAATGGGTCTGTCCTCCCTGGGATTAACACAAGAGTCCAGCCACTGTTTTGTGTCCAAAGTGTGAGGTATAGATTTTTCTAAGGACCAAAGGACCCAATCAAATGAATCTGGACAAAACAAGTGAAGCAGCAATGTCCAATGTATTAATTCTGACCTTGCAAGGAGGCTGGCCTGTCTCAGGTTTTAGACTGTATTTATAGGACCTTTTCTGTTACAATATTTTTATCTCACTGGACGATGATGTCCAAACTCTGGAAACTCCCATTACATGAGTATTCGTACTATTTCATGCAAGGTATGACCGTGTCAATGGGTCATTATAGATCCATCGGTGTCTTCTAATATCCAGAACCCCCCCCCCCCCATATGAATGAGGGATGCGCAGGAGAGGACACCTCAGTCTTGACTTTTCACGTTCTTGGCAACCAACGAAAGAGAAACTCTCTTCTTCTCAGTTGACTTTGTATCATTCTTACATTCTTACGTTATTGTGCATTATTAACCATTTAAAAAAAATCTGGAGCCCGAAATCCAAAAAAGCCTCTTTCTTGGGGGCATGGGTGTGTTTTAAATCCATTCCTGTCTTTTATACTATGGGGCCTGTCTCAGGTTTATTCCTACTAGTTATATATATATATATATATATACACACACACACACACACACACACACACACACCCAAATATACATATATATATAAACACATATTTATTATTGCATACCATTATGTAGTCTTACATGATCTACATTCTGTTTATGTGTTTCTAACTCTTTCATTAAATGTTCTGTGTTTGATCCGAATCTATGTCTCTCGCAAAGGGCCAAAGGGCTCTCCTCCTCGGCTTTCAGGCCAACCTGGAATCCTGGCCAAGAGTCAAGCAAGGAGGCCCTGCGGGGAGCTCTTTCCGGGGATTTGGACTCAGGGCATTTGGGGTTTATTGGCTCAGAAGTGCCCAGGAACCTCTTGGAGGGAGCTTCGGTTTCCTTTCCTGCCTTTGCTCGGATCAGAGGCTCCAGCTGGGCCCCCTTCCTCCCTCGCTCCTCCTTCTCTCTCTCTCTCTCTCTCTCTCTCTCTCTCTCTCTCTTTGCCCTTCCCTTCTTCCCTCGTTCTTTTCGGAGCCTCTCAGCTCCAAAGGGGAGGAAAGGCCAGCGGACCCCCCCCCCC
>NW_024811150.1:955-2800 GCF_019175285.1 Sceloporus undulatus | reverse complement strand
CAGTGTTTGGGTTTCCTTTGTCCCAAGTTACCTGAGCACCAAAGGGATAAATATGGTGGCTGTGGAAGTCTTCTCCATCTTGGTTTCCAGTTTTGCATTACTGGCTTGCATCTTCTTCCCGAAATGCTACATGATTCTATTCAGACCTGATCTAAATGTAAAAGAACAGTTAGTAAAGAAAAAGCATTGATATTCATTCCATCTTATCATTTATGCATAATAATCTCATTTAATATATCCACATGTAAAAGAAAATAATTCTCTGTTAGGGAATGCTAATGGTCTCTTCCAACTCTTTGATTCTATAAAATTGTTTATTGACTTCAAAATTTATAACCATATACAAATCAAAGGACTAGTCATGTTTTATGGAAAATCAGGATGCAAGGAGATCTTGTAAGTTGTAGCACCTTTGAGACTAACTGAAAAAAAGAAGCTCGTAACATCAGGTTTCATAGACTTGAGTCTACGTCCTCAGATGGATTGGGTCCATTGGTTGAAGAACAACGGCTCGCTCTCATGTGTTATGACTACTATCATATTCTTTCCTTTTTACTCTGAAGTTGAGAAAAAATATTTTGCCAAATTCCCAAGGTAATTTAGTTTGAGAGAGCCATTGACTATAGCAGGAGACACTGTGATATTGGATCGTTTTTGATAGAACAGGTGCTTTAGTTTATTTCACTGAACAAGCAGTTTGATGATATTCTTAGCATTTGACATTCTTTATTCTGAAAACCTTGATAATATCCTAACATGAAAATTTAAAACAGTAGAGTGGAGGAAATTAATTTTATAGCCTGTCTGCCTCAATTTCTCTGTCTCCCTTGTCACCCCACTCTTGAGATAAGAAGACACAAAGTTTCAGTTAACTCCTATGGAAACATAATTCCTTCCCCATCTTAATGTGACCAAGAAAAGCTGACGCTGTACTACAAAATGATGGAGAAAAATTAAAAAAAAAATATCTGTGGCAAATAAAGAAGAACAATGTCTGGCTTGTTAGAGAAATCTTTGGGGTGGGTGATGTATCTTGCCCTCGTAGTCCCAAACTGGTACCAACTGGATCAGATGAAGTCTTCTCTGGATCTCAGGATCAAAGACAACTCCAGCACAGGAAAAGCTTTCAGGAACAATGCCTAGTGAAACAGCTGCTTAATTAATGAAACAGACTTCAGCAGAACTTCACTTATCTTAGTTATTATTTACAAAAGTAATAGCTACAAGTATTGTATATCACATCCTTCTATTTCAGAGTCCATGCTCAACACCTACTTCTCAAACAGCCCTTTGTTCTCTCTTCAGGAACATATTCCCATGATGTAGTCCAGCCTCTTCCCACATAGGAACCAATCATAGTACAAACAACAAACATATCATGTGTACATTTTGTCTCGGCCATTTGTCCTTGAACATCTTGTTTTTCCAGCCTAGACTTCCTGGCCTTCAATAGGAACCATTTTTTTACTTTAGCAAACCATTGTCACATCTGAACATTTTTAATACAAATAGAAATGTACATTAACATGGCTCCCATGTGTTAAGACTAATACCATATTCTTTCCCTTTTATCCTAAATTTGAGAAATTTTTTTTTGCCAAATTGCCCAGGTAATTTAGGTTGAGAGAGCCAATAACTATAGAAGGAGACACTGTGATATTGGATCCTTTTTGATAGAACTAGTGCTTTGGTTTATTTCACTGAATAAGCTTTTTGATGATATTCTTAGCATTTGACATTCTTTACTCTGATAACTTTGATATCATAACATGAAAAATTAAAACAGTACAGTGGAATAAATAAATCTTATAGCCTGCCTGGCTGTCTGCCTCAATTCTCTCCTTC
>NW_024811150.1:0-945 GCF_019175285.1 Sceloporus undulatus | reverse complement strand
CTTCCTTCCTTCCTTCCTTCCTTCCTTCCTTCCTTCCTTCCTTCCTTCCTTTGTTCCTTCCCTGTCCTCTGTCTCCCTTGTAACCCCACTCTTCAGATAAGAAGACACAAAACTTCAATTTAATACCTATGGAAACTTAATTTCTTCCCCTTCTTATTGTGACCAAAAGAAGCCTACAATGTAATAAAAGATGGTGGAAAACCCTAGTGATATCTTCAGTAAAGTTAGTCTTGGGATTAGCTGATGCTTAATAGCCCTCTATCTCTGCCTCCAAACTTTGATGTCATGGTGTCACTCTGCCACGATGTATTTCTCCTTCTTGGCCTCCAATCCATGCCAAGTCTGGCAAAGTCAGGCCCTTCCTGCAGCTGAGCAAACAATGGAGATTATCACACCATCCTTTGCACAGAAGCGTTTTTTCTTTTCTTTGCAAGGTACAGGAGAAGCCCAGATTGGGAACAGGAAGCCTACTGCCTGGACAGAAGTGTTTGTGATAAAATCCAACTGTTGAAGTGTACATCCTGTTTCTCAGGAGAAAAGGAAGTGTGATAATCTCCTTTGATAGGGACTAGGGCTGGGTCATTCTTGTTCTTTCATTGTTTTTCTTCAAATTAATGGAAAGAGCAATGTATATGTATATTTATGAATTAGAATTACATTCTAGCTTTACTCAGTACATATACATGTCTCTCCTTCTCATTTCATGATAAAAACAATTCAAATCAGATCGTTGAAGTACATCAGGATGAGTAAAGGAAGAACTAGTCTAAATAGTTTTCCAAGATCAGTGGTGACTTGCAACTCAGTATTCTAAGTCAGTCAACCAAATCACTGCAATATTTAGGTATATCAGCCAATGTTGTGTATTTTTGATATTGGAATATAAAGGCCTCCTTACACTGCTCCTTGTCTTTCTCTCCTTTGAATTGAGAATAGTGTCTGGCA
>NW_024811149.1:0-2800 GCF_019175285.1 Sceloporus undulatus | reverse complement strand
GGTGGTTTGATTGCACAGATCCTGACCTTATGCTTTGTGCCAACCCTACCAATTGTTTGCAAATAAACTTGTGGCCTTACTTCCAACATGTTGTACTGTGGTTATTTGACAGCAACATCTGAGGCAAAGTTATGTATCAGGTTGTAAGAATTTCTCCCATTCCTGCACAGAAATTGGCAAGCATTTTTGTGTGCACTTCCCCCATGAACGTTTTTGGTACATATTTTTTCTTACGTTTAGCTTTTTGTGCTCATTTCCCCCCAATTCCTAAGGACAATTATCGGCATTTTTTAAGTTCCAAGTGTGCACATTTGTAGTCATATTCATTTTTAAAATGTATACTGAATTTGGTGTGCATTTCCCCTTTCTTATGAGGAAATTTTTGAGGCAAGATGGGGCTGTATTCCATTGCCAGACCTCGAGTGTGTGCAATAGATAGAAATGTGAACTCCACAAATTTCCTTCCCATCTCTAACTGCATGTCAGCTGTGATATATTGCTAAGTAATGATGGCTTATGTGTCAGATATTGTCAGATATTCATTTCACTTGCATGCCAACTGTCAGCTACTGCCAAATGTTGGTGGCGTCTGCAGAATCTTTGGATGTCAAATATAAAATATTTGCCAAATTTTTGCATACCCAGCTAATATTTGACATGTATTTCCTCTCTGTGTCTACCACTGGCACATAAAAATACCTGTCTCAAGTGACTGCACATATTCCTTGAATGGTAGAACAGCTTTCCCCAATATTGTTGCCTTCAGATATGTTGGAAGACAACTCCTATCACTCCCAGGCAGCATGTCCAGAACAGATGATATAGAAAAAATTTGGAACCTGAAGTGAAACTGGGGCATTATAAGTCAAACTATCCCCACTTGCCCACAAATGTCACCTTGGCTTATATGGCTTGGCACCAGCCTTCTTATCTGCCAGTTCTCCTGCTACTTCCTTCCCACACATTCTCCAAATTATCAAGTTGTGAGGAGGTGGAAGATAGCAGATGAGACTAAAGCCATGAACTCTTAATGCAGTGCTGTCATGAACCTTGGAAAGTATAGCATGTTCTTGTTTCTTTCACTTATGCTAACTCATTTATCAGGAGCATTGGGGTGGGAGACCCTACTTTCAGTATACCTGAGTTGAATCCTGTCCTTTTTTCACTCAGCAATGAAGCCTTTTGAACATACTTTGATGTCTATGGCAAATACATTTTTTTAAAAAAAAATGGTTTCAGACTTTCAGCTTTATTGTATTTGCAACATGTTGCACTGCATTCCATTTTAATCTTGTTAGGTCTGTATTTGCTCTGAATTTCGCCATCATACATTTGTATATGTTCTTCTATTCCAACTATTATTTTTTGCCATTCCAAAATTAGAGGGAATGGCCACTCCAATTGGGCAATATTTTTTTTTTCATTTTCTCCAGAACTAAGCATATGCTGTTCAAAAATTAGGGGGGTGGAAAAAGAAAATGGGAAGCCCTCACGTCTGGCTAGATATTATAACCATGAGGAGTATGGTCAAACTCAGTCCCAAAATGAAAAATGCTTTCTAAATAAATGGATGACAGATCCTTGGATATGAGGTTACATTTATCAGTGCATACTAGGATGAAGAAAAAAAAAACTAGAATGGCTGGAATTCCAGTAGCTGTCCTTTGCCTCAGGCAAAACATAGGTTCCTCTAAAAGATCACAGTTCTCATATAAGCAATGCCGTGGATTAAATTTTAAATTATACACTAGGTAAAAATAAATCAAAATAAAATAAAATTATGACAAAGATCCTATTGGCCCACTGGCAGAATATAAAATCTCTGCTGATGCGTACCTACACAGGAGCTAGAGCCAAGAGATGGCTGCTTTGTTTGGGTTTCTTCAGGTTTGCATGGGCAGCCAGGTCCTTCTCTGGCCACCCTTTGGAAAAGAGAAAAAGAGAGATTGCAAACTGGAAGGTTACCAATGGCATAGTGGCCTCTGCAGTTTGGGTTGTCTTCGGACTCATGGAAAACTTTGAAAGGATTTTGGGTAACCAGGCTTTACTGAATGATAATGCTTCACAACCTCTAGTGATTACCCAGCCTATTGTTAATCCAGGTTGGATACTGTCTACATCTGATCAAACTCCTACAGATGACCCCCCCCCAGTTCCTTGAAGATGTCATAAATCATCCATTTAGATTCTCAGTACTATTTGTCTACCACTTAGTAGTAGCTAGTTTGGGGGGGGGATGAAGGCATTCACCAAACAAATAAGAAATCTGTCTTCCCCAGTCCCTAAATTTCTAATAGTGGAGGGAGTCAGACAGTTACACCTATTTTCTCTGTCCCCATTTCCTTGTTATCTTTGCCTGTCTCTTTTCTTTGGATGTCTGAACTGTGTTTCTAAATTCCCAACAGAATTTTTAAGTTACTGTGATACTACATATATGGAGAATGAAGGAAAATGTAAATGGGGAAGAAGATACAATTCCTATTTTGAGGGACAATATCCTCATACCCTCTTCATAGCTACACTTAGTTATCAAATGAACAATGGCCTAAGCTGCCAGCTGTCCGGGAATGCTGCCAGCAGACACTTGACAGTAGCCGATAACAGAGCCTTAGCACAGTGGAAGTGAAAGTAAAGCAGACCTTGCAAGGAGCCAGTCTGAGAGCAGTCCGAGAAAACAAGCCGAGTTCAGAATTCCAGAAGTCCAAACGTTCCAAGAGTCAAGCCGAAGTCAGGATACCAAGAAACAACGTTGATCAAACAGTCCAAGGTCAAAACAGCCAAGAGATAACAAAGTCCGGTC
>NW_024811148.1:0-2801 GCF_019175285.1 Sceloporus undulatus | reverse complement strand
TTTGCATTAGCCTCCCAGCCTGAGGCCGGTCATCAGCACAGAACAATACACATGCAAATCACTTCTGCATTCCCAGGCTCACACAGTATATATACACCCAACTTGTTCCAGGCAAAGCATTCTCTGAAGATGCCAGCCACAGATGCTGGTGAAACATCAGGAAGAAACTTTTCTAGGACATGGCCACATAGCCTGAAAAAACCACAAAAAACCACGGAGTGAGCTCCCATCACTAGTCCCAGCTTCTGCCAACCTAGCAATTCAAAAGTATGTAAAAGTGCAAGTAGATAAATAGGTACCACTTTGTTGGGAAGGTAACAGTGTTCTGTGCATTTATGCTGACCAGATGACCACGGAGTCATCTTTGACAATGCTGGCTTGCTCAACTTAGTTGGGGAGATGAGTACTTCTCCCTACAGTCAGACTTGACTAGACAATCATGTCACAGGGGAAACCTTTACCTTTTTTTACACAGAACAACAAATATAGACATGCCAAGCTCGGATATGGAAACAGTCATTTACTCTTAGTTAGTTATTATCAACATTTATGTGGCATCTATGCCGCCTTGAGTACCTGTACTGGGAGGAAGGCAGGTTATAAATAAATACATAAATACATAAATAAATATTTCCTCCAAAAGAACTCAGGATGTTGTCTATTAATCATCCATCTCCACTTAATCATCCCAACAACCATATTACAGCTGACATTCTTTTAGTGACACACACAGATATATATTGTGCCATGCATGAGGAGTGCTTTGTGGGGTGGAGGGGCACAGGAAGATAGGCAATGTGCCTCAAGGGGGCAACTCTGCTTATTCCACTGTCAGACATATCCAGCTGATAGTGCCATAAGCAGAGTTGCATGCTGGAGATCCTTGTACTTGTGGTAGCCCATCAAAGTACAACAAATAGCATGTGAATGTGCACTGGCTGAATGCATTGCCTTATCACATTTTGCACTGCAACTGCACAGTAACTTCTCAGCCATGTGCACTGATCATTGGTAATATTAATAATAATAAGAGTAACAACAACAATACAGTAATTTTATTTTTTCCCCCACCTCTTCTCAAGGCTTGAGATGGGATACAACGTGTTAAAATACAAAACACCATTAAAAACACATAAACCCACAGTTAAAATACAATACTATAAAATTATTAAAATACACTCATAAGAATACATATACAATTAAAAAGTAATGCTTTAAAACTGGCTAGGTAGACCTGCCAGAAAAGATATGTCTTTTAAAAGCAATCAGCATTTTCAGCTGTCATATCTTCTCCAGCAGGTCATTCCACACTCTGGGGGTAGCAGACAAAATGCTATCTAGGAAATAGTTGCCAATCTAGTCTTGGCTGGTTAGAGGAAATATTTCTCAAAGGACCTGAGTGTTCAGGGCAGCTTGTATGGGAGAAGGCAACCCTGTAGGAAACCTGGGCCCAAAGCATGTTGGGGTTTAAAGATAATAACCAACACTTTGTACTATGCTCAGAAACTAATTGGCAGCCAGTGGAGTGAATTTAAGATCGCTGTGATGTGATCACTCCTAAATGTACCTGTAATCAGGCTGGCTGCCATATTCTGAAGCAGTTGGAGCTTCTGGACATGATACAAAGGTAGTTCAATGTAGAGTGCAATGTTGAAGTTCAGCCTTAAGGTTTCCAGCATATACACTACCATCTTTAGGTCATTTGGCATTAGTAAGGACTAGAACATACACTGTACTACATTGTATTCAATATAATAGTTGCATGATGTAATTCCTTCATGGGATATTTACACTATGCTGCCTTGATGTAGAATATTGGTCTGGATCAGTCATGGTGAACCTTTTAGGGACTGAGTACCCAAACTAAAAGGTCTTCCAGCACTAGGTATTATTTGGTGCCTGGGGCGGGCCTTCTGACTTCTGAGAGCAGGGCTTCCACTCTCCAGGGGTGGGACTTCTGGGGCGGGACTTCTTCCCCTTCCCTGTTCCTCCTTCTCCCCCTGCACCATCCCTGGAGAGGCAGCTGGAGGCTGTGTTGTGATGGAGGAAATGGTGTGCGCCTCTTCCCCCTCCTCCCCTCATGCCATCCTTGGCCTTTAGCTGCCTCCAGTGAGGCAGCAGGAAGGTTGGGAAGGAGGAGGAGGAGATGCATGCCTCTTTCTCCTTCCCTCCCTCCTTGTGCCAAGAGAAATGGCTTCATGTGCCATCTCCGGCATGAGTGCCATAGGTTCACCATCATGGGTCTAGTTCACTGAGAGCCAATGTGGTATTTTCTTTCTTTCTTTTAGGCTTTCCAAAATTCCAGAGTGAGTGGTGAAAATAGTAGGTGTGTTTTTCTTCATTATTTAATTGTTGTTGTTGCTTAATTGTTGTTTAATTGTTGTTGTTGTATCACTTCAAGTCACTTCTGACTTATGGCAACCCTAAGGTGAACCCATTACAGAGTTTTCCTGGCACATTTCTTCAGAGAGGGATTGCTATTGCTGTCCTCTGATGCTGAGAGAGTGTGATTTGCCCAAGGTCACCCAGTGGGCTGCATGGCTGAGGTATGATTCAAACCCTGGTCTCCAGAGTCCTAGTCCAATGTTCAAAACCACTACACCACACTAGCTTTTGCTTTGATGTTGTCTGGCCACACCCTTTGGACCCTATTCTGGTGTTGCTCAGCCACACATAGAATCATAGGCGGGCTACAGACGGGCAGGGGAGGACGTCTTGGAGGTGTATTGAGCTGAATGCGAAGCCTCCAGACGGCCCACCCCGGGGGCGTGCTTCAGGTGTTGGAGCTTCCACACGGGGGG
>NW_024811147.1:0-2801 GCF_019175285.1 Sceloporus undulatus | reverse complement strand
CCCCCCTCAACTGCACCGAATACAATCGGTGCAAGTCTAAATGACAGGGAAATAACCCGGTTTCCAAACTGGCTTCTTTTGTAGTGTGAATGGGTACACAGTCTGTAGTGGTGTGCCGTAGTGGTTTCAGCCGTGCTTGGGTGACCTTTGTCAAGTCACACTCTCTCAGCCTCAGGGGCTGGCAATGGCAAACCTCTTCTGAACCCATCTTGCCATGAAAAACCCTGGATAGGTTCACCTTAAGTCGGAAAGGACTTGAAAGCACACAACAACAACCACAGCAACCACAGCAACCAACTCTGGACTTCTTCCCCTTCATTGGTGGATGGGGATTTGTTTAGATTATTTTTAACCTTGTATGTTTTAATATAATAATAATAATAATAATAATAATAATAATATGCCACCTTTCTCGCTGGGTAGAGGCGGCTTACCATATCAAATAAAACACCGTATCAGATACAACATATATTAAAATACATTCTATTACTTCCCTCCCTTATGATAAAATATCATAAACCATTCAAAGACTTAAAATAGTTTAAATTTTGTTTATGTTGCATTTTAAAAAACTTTTTACTCTTTTAATTGGACTCTTTTCATTGTTTTTAAAGTGTTGTTTTAATGTGTGCATATATATATATATATATATATCCCGCCTTTCTCCTAAATTGGGGCCCAAGACGGCTCACAACACACACACACATGCACACACACACATATATATATGATAGATGATAGATAGATAGATAGATAGATAGATAGATAGATAGATAGATAGATAGATAGATGGGATTCTAATCCTCACTTCAGGAGGATTATTATCCTGCAGTTCATTCCTCCAACAGGACAAAGAGTTAAAGCAGGACCAAACCGGGTTATCTCTCCAGTGTAGATGCAGCCAAAGAGGCAAGGTCTGGAAGGCTTCGAGGAAAAAGGACATTTATAAGGAGACTGGGGTGTATCTGCAACACTGCAAAATGCCCAAATTGGAGGGTAGCAAAGCGAGGATTTGGGTTTGGTGTGTGTGTGTGTGTGTGTGTGTGTGTGTGTCAACAGACCCTCTCTCATTTCAATAGGTTTCATTGCATTTCAATCATCGACCCTCTCTCATTTCAGCCACTTTCTCTCCCAGCTTTGCTTTTGTCTCCCTCCCAAACCATCCCCCTCCTACTGAATGGCTTGGAAGTTGAATCCAAAGGGGGAAAGAGTAAGCATGGGTTGCTTCCCTCCATTTGAAAGCCTTTCTCCCCCCGATCGCCCCCACTCCCTTTCTTGAAGCCCCAGTCTCTCTTACCTGCAGCCCCCTTTGGGCTCCCATGGCTTTAGCAGCGCCTGCTCTTCCTCCTCCTCTTCTTGCCACCACCTTCTCTGCTCCAAGCGCTGCTCCAAGATCCTGCAGCAACCGAAAAGGCATCAGTCTCCTCCTCCAGGCCCGCCCCCCACCTGCCTCCCCATGCTCTCCTTTCCACGGTTGCAAGCTCCTCATAAACCCCTCTACACACCCACCTGGGCTCCCTATCCAGGACTGGGCTGCAACTGGTTTGGGATGGATCAGAATCTCCTTCTTCTTTGGGGGTCTTGAAGCAGAGACTGGATGGCCATCTGTCAGGGATGCTTTGATTGTGAGTCCCTGCATGGCAGAATGGGGTTGGACTGGATGGCCCTTGGGTCTCTTAGAATCATAGAATTGGAAGAGACCCCAAGGGCCATCCTGCCCAACCCCATTCTGCCATGCAGGAACTCTCAATCAAAGCATCCCCAATGACAGATGGCTATCCAGCCTCTGTTTAAAGACCTCCAAGGAAGGAGACTGTATTACAATCTGAGGGAGTGTGTTCCACTGTCCAACAGCCCTTTCTCTCAGGAAGTTCCTCCTAATGTTGAGGTGGAAGGAATCTCTTTTCCTGGAGCTTGCATCCATTGTTCCAGGTCCTGTTCTCTGAAAACAAGTCAGCTTCCTCCTCAGAATGACATCTCTTCAAGTATTTAAACAGGGCTCTCATATCACCTCTTAACCTTCTCTTCTCCAGGCTAAACATCCCCATCTCCCTGAGTCATTCCTCATAGGGCTTCATGGTTTCCAGGCCCTTCACGGTTTTGGTGGCCCTCCTTTGGACACGCTCCAGCTTCTCAATCATTCTTTAATTGTGGTGCCCAGAACTGGACATAGTATTCCAGATGAGGCCTGACCAGAGCAGAATAGAGTGGCACTATTACTTCCCTTGATGTAGAGACTATACTTCTATTGATGCAGCCTAAAATCACATTGGCCTTTTTAGCTGCCGCATCGCACTATTGACTCATGTTCAACCTGTGGTCTACTTAGACTCCCATATCCCTTTCACATGTAGTCTTCCACCTCTAGGATTCTATGATTCTATTCAAACTTTTTACCTTGGGCAGGGAGGTCAGTATTATTATTATTTGTGCAATTGCGTGTGATAATCATCCATGCAATTACTCTCTATTTTTGCTTTGTTTAGAGGATGCTATTAACGTGCTTTGATCTCTCTTTAATGCTAGTATGATAATGTCCTGACTGAGGGTGCCCCCCCTCACACAAACACACTCTCACACACTGCTCCCCAGATATCTGACGTATGGCAGATAGGGGCTGAGGCGTTCGCCTGTGTGTGTGTGTGCATGTGTGTTGTGTCGTTCAAGTCTTTTCTGATTCATGACGATTTATTCGGGGGGGAGGGCGTTGCTTTTGCCGTTATCTGAGGCTGAGAGAATGTGACTTGCTCAAGTTCACCCAGTGGGTTTCATGGCTGAGCCAAGAATCAAATCCTGGTCAC
>NW_024811146.1:0-2801 GCF_019175285.1 Sceloporus undulatus | reverse complement strand
GAAATCCAAAACACTTCTGGTCCCAAGCATTTCTGATAAGGGAGACTCAACATGAACATACTACATAGTACAAAAATAAATAATAAAAATACATAAAAAGGAAAATAAGAAGACATATAAGGAAATTTAAGGCAAACAGTCATGACAAACATAGTTCCAACAAGATGACAGGAGATGACAACACACCAAGACATCACTAAAAGGTGGTCAAATAAATAAGAAGAGACTTCAAAGAAAATTAATATAAACCAATGCATAACAAATCAAAACAGACCTAGGTGGGTCTTTGGGGAAATGTTGCTGATTGAGGGGATGGAAGAAATGCAAAAAAAGGAGCCCATGTCACAAATATGTAATGACTTGGAAGCTATAATTGATATAGATCCAGTGGGTGTAACTTTGGCCTTTGATGGTCCAAAAATCTTGGGTACATTTAAATTTATACAGCCTGAGATGGACAGGATTCTTGGGAGAGGCAAGGACTGCCACATGTGTATTAAACCCTTCCTGGCTTATTAAAAAAATACTAGAGGGGAACTGTCTGAGCAAGGAGCGGATGTTGTCAATATATGCTAAAACAAGGTAGAGTTTCATCTTGCCTGAAGGATGCAGTTTTATGGCCATTGCTGAAAAAGCCCTCCCTGGATCTCACCATATTGGATACCTATGATAAGAAGTGCTTGGCAGTAGAACATGCTGCCTCAGAGACTGGTGGACTCTCCTCCTTTGGAGGTTTTAAAGCAGAGTGTGAATGACCATTTGTCAGGATTGTAAGGATGATTGCTCAAATTTGGGGAATATTAATTAGCTCAATTCATCAATCATGGGGCTCCTTACAAGTACCCCCTTTTGGACTGGATCCCAATGTGTTTATGGAGGGGTCGGATATTCCAATGAAACAGCGCAGAGGCAGACTCTTTCAATTATATCTAGTTTATTAATGGGAAGTGGGCACACACGTACAAAACACAAGCATTCACATGATCACGCAAGACTAATGGAAGATAAAAGTGAGTAGCATGGGATAGAATACAATGGACCAAACTAATGGAAATACTCGCTTGCTGGTTTCCTTCAGATCTTCACCATGCAGCAACACAGTAGATAGACAGGGGAAGGAAGAAAAAGGGAAGGAATTTGGTCCTGTAACACAAACTGACAAAGAGTCTGTTTGAGTCAGGGCGCAGTACACAGGAGATGGGAAAAGGAAAAGGGGAGGGGGTTTGGAACTGCATCGAAACTCAGATGACTAAGAGCCATCTGTATTTCAAGGCAGAGCAGAGAGCAAAGGACTTGCAATGGTTTTTATAGGGTTTGTCTCTGCTTTAGCGGAGGTTGTTTTCCTACTTCAAAGCAAAACCAAATTTATACATCACGTGATCTATAGGCATCCTCTGCCATGGGAAAACTATCGATACCGTAATGACTTTTATCTCTGAAACATCTCCTAGTAATCTGTCTCATAGGTGTGAAAGAATCTTCCTGTTTGCAACTCCTAATTAAGGCTTGCTGCCTATGTGGTCATGGCAGCGGAGGGGCATCTCCCATAACGCCTTTCCATTAGGGTCATAAGGAGACATACCTTCACACTATAGATGCAGGACTTGCTTAGAAGCCTTTATGATTAAGCGATGCCAGGGAAGAAGGAGCACCTGATTACTTCCGCAGATGCATTTTGGGATAGGAATTTGTGGGAGCGTTTTTATAAAATTCCAGATTCGATAACAGGAGTGCTTTGATTGTGTGTTCCTGCATGGCAGGGGATTAGACTGGATGGCCCTTGAGGTCTCTTCCAACTCTGTGTGTGATTCTGTTATTCTACTAGCCAGTTTCCAATATCCCATGGCGGGCAGGGAGAGTATGTAGTGGCTGTCCCAAGGATTTCTGGATGAGATGTATTATCTAGATCTCTTCTAATCTGATTTCAAACAGAGTCAGCCTCCATTGCCTTGGTGAGTGGGCTATGCCAGAAACTGGTCAAGGAGAGCGTGTCTCTGTTGGCTGTGCTGGACTTCTCAATGGCTTTTGATATCATCAACTATGGTGGGTTACACACCGCCAGTTGGGACCTAGTCCCTAGTACGGACTCTGTCCATATAATATGGCGCCGGCCCTTCTACATGGCCGGCGCCATCTTGACGTATCGAACGCCTCGCGACGTCATTAGGGCACCGCAAGAAGAAGCTCCATTTTGGAGCTTCTTTTTTGCTCCGTAACGGAGCCACGCGGTTTGGCTGCAGCGGCTCCCTTACGGAGCAAACAGCAGCGGCGGCAGACCGCCTCAAAGCAGCGGTCTATAACCCGCCTATGGTATCTTTTTGGGCTACCTTGCAGGGATGGGACTTGGAGGCACAATTTTACAGTGGCTCCTTTCCTTTTTCAAGGGATGAACCCAGACGTTGATGCTGTATGATAATGGCTGTTGACCTGTGGATTGAACTTGGGATTTGGTTTTGTACTCAATGATTTTTTAAACATACACATGGAAGGATTAGGAGAGGTCATCCAGAGTTTTGGGGATCAGTGCTATCAGTATGTGGATGAACCCCAACTCTGTTACTGTATATACTCATGTATAAGTCTAAAAATTTTAGCCAAAAAATTGGCCCCAAAAAACCTGAGTCGACTTATCCATGAGCCAATATAGGTACTGTAAGAAGTGTAGTTCAACACTTATTTTAATAAAGGAACAATTCCCTGGTGAAAGGCAAAAATGTAACCTGTCCTGGAATCACTGGTCCTCTATTTTTTCATTATTATTATTATTATTATTATTATTATTATTATTATTATTATTATTA
>NW_024811145.1:0-2801 GCF_019175285.1 Sceloporus undulatus | reverse complement strand
ACCGCCACATGCACGCTCCCCATTATTTCCTATGGGGCTCAAGCATAGATGGATTTTCCCTTACGCAGGGGGATCTGGAATGGATCCCCCACATAATGGGAGGACCCACTGTAGGTACTACTTCGGTGGGAAGATAACAGCATTCCATGCAGTCATGCTGGCCACATGACTATGGGATGGTCTTTGACAAAGCTGGTTCTTCAGCTTAGTAACAGAGATGAGCACAACCCCCTAAAGTTGGACATAACTAGACAAGCTTGTCAAGGGAAAACCTTTATCTTTACCTTTTAGGGCTCTGCCACTGCTTGATGTTAGAGATTATTGCCATTACTGCCACGTTCTCTCCACCCTATTTTAACTTTCCTTCACTTACCTTAGGTGTTATATTCTTCCACCTTCTTCCACTTCTTACTTTACAACCACAAGATTACCTTCATCTGCCTGTCTGCTTACCTGCACTCTGGAGTTTATCACACGGGAGGCTAAGTGCCCAAATCCTGTGCAGCAACTGGATTTAAATTCTGGGAATATCCTGCAAAAGCGGGATTGTTTTCAGACACATCAGGGGCATTGAGCATTAATTTTGGGAAAATAAAGTAAAAAGAGGCTGATTTTGTCCACTTTCTGTGTGGGTTAATGTCGGATTAATGCTCAATGCGTCTGAAAACGATCCCGTTTTTTTGGATTTAAATCCCATTTCTGCACAGAGTTTGGCCAATTCCCTCATGTCTGATAAATTCCTCTGGCAGCTTTGTGCAACCACTGCTTCTTTAGAGGCCAGACAGACAGTGCAAAGTGAGGCATGTGGTGGAGGGAAGTGAGGGTAGGAAGTGTAGCAGCAGGTGCAGTGGATGGAAGAATTTCATAGCTGCAAAGTGGGAAAAGTGTGGTATAGATGTTTAAGTGTTGGACTAGGACTCTGGAGAACAGGGTTTGAATCCCCGCTTGGCCATGAAATCCACTTGGTAACCCTGGGTGAGTCACACACTCTTAGCCTCAGGGGAAGGCAATGGCAACCCCCCCTCTGAAGAAACTTGCCACAAGTTGGAAATATCATGGAGGCACACAGCAAATATAACAACAAAGAGAAGAGAGCTGGGGGAAGTAAAGAAGGAAGGAGGCAGGATGTATAAGGTGTAAGGGAAGGGAGATGGGAAGAGAAAAGTATGAGGTCTAAGTGGCAGGATGCAAGAAATAAGGAGTAGAATTGAAGATGCAAAGTGAGGGAAGAGAGGGGAAAGGGGCAAAAGAAGGCTGAAAGCTGGAGTGTTGAAGTACAAGAAATATAGGAGGGAGCCTTTGCCAAAGCATGAGGCATGGTAAGAGAAGGTAAAGGAGAGAAGAAAATGTGAGAAGTGCAGTATTAGGGTGCAAGGAGCAAGATAGGTAGGCCTTAGGTGCAAGTGAGAAAATGTGACACAAGGTGAGGCAAAGTGGGAAGAGAGGGTGGATAGTGGTTGGAATTTTATTGTTTTGAATTTTATTTAATTTTTTTTAAAATCTGTGAGCCACTTGGGTCCCTCCTGGGAGAAAGGCAGCATACAAATGAAATAAGTAATATTAATAATAGTGCGTACAGTGGTAGAATGCAAGGAGCAAGGGAAGGAGGCACGGGAGTGGAATGGGTTGAAACACAGGAGAGGAAAGGGGGCAAGGCAGCAGCATAGCTATAAGAGGGAGGCTGAAGCAGCAGAGGAGCTCGAGAAGGAAGGGAACAGTGCTATTTTTCAGCACTTCAGATGGCCACCTCATAAATGTTACACTGGGGAAAGGGATTGCTGGCGGAAAGCAAGAAAAGAGAACACAAAAGCATATTGAAGTGGATGCTTGATGTGAATCTTAGATTTGGAGGGCGGGGACAGATTCAAATAATTATAAGAAAAAGATGAAGTCATTTTACTTCTAAAAGGACTTTATCTTTTTCTTATAATGATTTGAATCTCAAGTGTGTTAAGTGCTAAAATATACTATTTTGTTTGTTTGTTTGTTTGTTTGTTTATTTTTGCTTTTGGCAATATCTCTGATAGCATAATCTGCCTCCTCCACTTGGTGCTCTTCCACTGTGTTGGGCTACAACTTCCACTATCCCCAACGTAATACCTGGAAAATTACAGTATGTCATAGATGTGCTATTGAATTTGCTCAGAAATATGTCCCACTGAATTCAGTGGGATTTACTCACAAGTAAGTGCAAATGCAGCTGCAACCTTTGACTGGTTGAGTTGTCATTCCCAGTTTTTAGGATAATCTAGGTACTGCCTGTCGGGGAAACCAGAAAAAGAATTATCAGCTTCTATCCCAGCCTAGGGTTCTTAGGATTCTGTAGGAAAAGCCAGGACATGGTTGAACTTCTTCTTCTTCTTCTTCTTCTTATTATTATTATTATTAACCTTTATTTATAAATAAATTTACACAGCGTTGTACATACAGTCTTTATAATTGGACGGTTCCCTGCCCTCAGGCTTACAATCTAAAAAGACACAACACAAAAGGAGAAGGGAAAGGTGGTGGGGAAGGGGCCTCTCTAGTAGGATAATACATATAAAATACATAGCAATACAGGAAATGATTCAATAAAACAGACACCAAAAGAACATCAAATAGCAAGTGACAATTATGCAATGCCTGGGAAGGCTTCTCTGAACAGGATGGTCTTCAGCTCCGTTTTGAAGCTAGTTAAAGAAGTGATGGCTCTTGCTTGTGGGGGAAGAAGGTTCCAGGAGTGAGGGGCAGCAAGGGAAAAGGGAACTGTTTAAAAAACAACAGACATTGAGGCAAATGAAGTGATTCCCTCTTGCTAT
>NW_024811144.1:0-2801 GCF_019175285.1 Sceloporus undulatus | reverse complement strand
GTAGTAGTCCTCTGACAAGGCTGGCTCTTCAGTTTAGTAATGGAGATTATGACTAGACATTCATGTCAAGGAAAAACTTTTACCTTTAACTTGGCATAGTACATCATGAGGGCAATAATTCACTCTTGGAATTTCCAGATGTGCACAATTCATTGTAAAGCCATATATGTTTTTCATACTTTTCTATTCATGTGTAGGGCGTCCTCAGGTAGTTCAGTCATTGGTTCAGCTGAGTTGACCAATAGTGAGCAATGACAATTATGCAAATAAAATCTGTCATTTTCTGCTAGCAGCAGCATGCACTGAAATTTGTTTTACCAATTAAACTAATTTCTTTGAATGATGCTACCATGCAGCTTCTTGCTATGGGTCTCAGATTGGTGATGTTCAATAAACCATCTGTAGAGCCAATAATTTTGCTATACTAGGATAAAACAGTGTTAATTGTAGCTCATGGTGTTTTCTTTATATAGTCATTGTTATAAACCTGAAGACAGATGTGGAGTTCTTACAGTTTTTGTGGTTGACATTAATTTCACAGCCGAGTGGCTACATTAAAAGCATCTATGATCACATTAGCTGTTCATATATTGGGTTCTTATGTGTATGTCATGTACACAAAGACACATAGATGTGTAGGTTTTAGTCCACATTTTGGAATGATAAAATTTAGGATGCCAGTGAAGTGTGTTAAATTTGCTTGAGGTGCTATTTGAAGTGGAAACAAACAATACTTGCAATGTAATCATTTTTTTCCTTAGACTAAATACTACCTTTATATTTTAAGGATGTTTTTAGGTATAGCTATGTTTGAATGTTCTACGATTATTGCTGTGACAAGACAATCTTCAATCTTGATATGTAAAGTATGGCTTGAAGCCAGTGGACATAATCATGGAAAAGTTAGTCATGACATATTTCTTGTAAAAGCAATGAAATGGGATTGTTTTAGCTTGGTTGCCTTTAATTTAAGCCCCAGTGATGCCTGTGCAACTTTGGTATTAATGTTTGGTGTTAATATTTAGTAAATTTTGAAATTTGCTGAATTGTATCCAATTTTACTTGTTTCTCTTTTAGCCAACAACATGATAAGTGAATTAGTTCAATGATAACATCTGGTTAAAGTCAGAGAATCTACTCCAACCTTGTCTTCTAATGGCAAGTACTTTGACAAGCCACAATCTAGGATCCCCTTAAGTCCACCTGAAGACTTGCACCAGTCTTGTACACTGAGACTTTTTTTGCTTTCCCTCTCCTCCCAATGTAAATAATCCTTTTATCCATTTTTGAAAGTTGTTTTAAAAAAGTTTGCACCATGGCTACCGCTGTCTTTAGAGAATATGAAGCAACTACTTCAAATGCTGTCCAGTGATGAATAGTGGTGAGCTGTTGGAAGACAAACATATGACATGACCTGCTTTCTGCCACCTAAAGTTATCTGTCTGTTATCAACTGCAGTGGAAGATGGTGTTCCATCATGAGTGTTATGAGGCCCCTGGTGACATCAAATGGAAGATGCCATCTTGTCTTTCATCTCAGATAGCAAATAGTCATAGTCTGGCTCTGGAGCCAGGTTCTGTTGCTTTGGGGCCAAATGAGGGCAAAAAGTAATGCTCCTATAGTTGTAGATAGTCAAGTAATTTTCTTAATTGTAGCCAAATGCTTCCGTATTTTTTCCCCTTGAGCTCTAGTAACATACTGGCAGTATTAAAATATGTATTTATCATGGAACCAGTTCCTACTGTTTAACAAGAGAACATATATATATAGAGAGAGAGGAGGGGAGAGGGAGAGAGAGAATTTTAAAAGTGTTGGTTTAAGATGTTTCATTGTAGTGTGCCTTCTAGTCATTTTCCAACTTATGGCAACCCTGAGGCAAACCTATAATGGGGTTTTCTTGGCAAGTTTCTTCAGATTTGCCATTGCCATCCCCTGAGGCCATCCCCAGTGGGCTTACATGGCCAAGTCAAGATTCATTTTACTTTATTAAATAAGACCTTATTAACAAAGCCTGCGGCTCCATTGCATCAAGCATCACTTGCTACCCAGTTCAGTTCAATGGAAGAATCACGCATGTGACTTATCCACTGAATTGAATAGGATGTTAGTTCATATAAAGCAGGGGTAGGCAACCTTTTTGAGCCGGGGGCCAGGTTGCTGTCCCTCAGACAACTGGGGGGCTGAAGCCAAAAAATAAATAATTAAATAATTTTTTAAAAAATTAAATAAATAAATAAACCGGGACAAATGTTGGACAACATTTTCAAATGGTGGATACTTTTTTTAAAAAGTGGAGGACACGCAAAAAAATTTGCTGATTTTTTAAAAAATGTTAATATAAATGCATGTTTCTGAGGCATCTATAGACAATTGCCCGCCTTGCCCCTGCGCGCGAGAGGCCAAAGGTCCCGGTGGCAATCGGCGGCAGGACCGGGCGGGGGCCGGTCCCAAGGCCTCGCCGGGCCGCATCCGGCCCGTGGGCCGCAGGTTGCCTACCTCTGATATAAAGGGTTGATGTCAGAGTATGCAGAAGATTCAGGACTAAGGCATTGGTCTTTTAACCTTGACACAGCTCACCATGGGAGCATTAATACTTACTTTTTTGTATCAAGGAGATCCGGATGTCTGTGATGATGCAATACCTTATTGATGTTCTCACTATGGGGGCATCAGTTTTACATCCCCAAAACTCTCTGAGGCAATTTAAACCACCTTCCCATTCACACTAGCATCCACTGGAAAGGAAATGTTGCCTCACAACCCAAATTGATTCGGTAGCATAATCACACTATCAAAGATCT
>NW_024811143.1:2327-2801 GCF_019175285.1 Sceloporus undulatus | reverse complement strand
GAGGCCCACAGGATTTAAACGGGGAATGCCTGCTGGAATAGAAAAGTGTTTAAGTCTTTTCTGAATTGGGCCAGGGAGGTAGTCGAGCGGAGCTCAGTGGGCAGCGTGTTCCAAAGGGCCGGGGCGGCGATGGAGAACGTCCTTCACGTGGTGGAGGTGAGCCTGGCCCCAGGCACCTTTAGTAATTGCTGCCCAGATGTTCTGAGGGTGTGGGACGGAATATACGGGGAGAGGCGGTCCTTCAGGTATCCTGGACCCAAGCCATCAATAAGTAATCATATCATCTGCTGAAACCTCCAGAGGTCCCCAGTGCTTTCCCCCATCATCAGCCCCTTTCCCAAGAAGGCTGCGTCCACACTGCAGAAATAAGGCACTTTGACACCACTTTAACTGCTCAGTGCTATGGAATCCTGGGATTTTACCTTTGGGACATTTAGGCTTCTCTGCCAGAGAGCTCTGGTGCCATAACAAACT
>NW_024811143.1:1470-2227 GCF_019175285.1 Sceloporus undulatus | reverse complement strand
GATTTTACCTTTGGGACATTTAGGCTTCTCTGCCAGAGAGCTCTGGTGCCATAACGAACTACAAATCCCAGGATTCCATAGGATGGAGTCATAAGAGTTAACACACTTTAGAACTGGATTATTTCTGTAGTGCAGATACAGCCTGAGTCGGTTGTAAAAGGGCAGAAGCACCAAAGTCTTGTTTTTACCTTCCTAATAACGGTTTTCCTTAAAAAAAAAGAGCAGTCTGCTTATCTGTCTAATCCTTATTTTTGTTGTTCTTGTTTGTTTCTATGTTTGGGAATAATATGGGATGGTCTGGATTGGCACCTTCCTTCTTCCCTGAAAATCTCTTAATAAGGAAACTGAGGAGACTTTTAAAACTCCCAAAGGAGCCACTTTTGAGCTAGTTTTGGGGGCAAGCCTCTTCTTAGAAGCCAAAGTCCAATGTTTGGGAATGATATCAAGGCTTCTATTAAAACTATGCTCCCCATTTCTGATCCCTTTTAAAACCCCTGTTTCCCAGAAGGAGCAGAGCTTTGTAATAAGAAAACTCTCTCAGAAAAGACACACAAAAGACACACAAAAGACACACTTCCTTCCTTTTGGCCCAAGGAGCCTGACCTCCTTCTGACTCTGGAGCCTCAGGAGAGAAAGAGAGGCCTCTGTTCAACTGAGGCCTCAGAGAAGGTTCTGGAACATTATTCCCCTCAGTCACAAGCAGCACAAAATGGCCACTGGAACACAAAATTGGATTCCATCCAATCAGGGCCAGGGA
>NW_024811143.1:0-1445 GCF_019175285.1 Sceloporus undulatus | reverse complement strand
GATTTGGCTTTGAATCCCCCTCCCTCCATTCATGGCCCTGATGGTTGGAATCCCTCCCTCCCTCCATCCGCTGGCCAGATTGGCCTGAGTCCCCTCCCTCCAAGTCCTGGCCCGAATGGTTGGATGCCCCTCCCACTCCATTCCTGCCCTGAATGTGCGGAATCCCCATCCCTCCCCACCATCCCTGGCCCTGATTGGCGGATTCCCATCCCTCCCACCATCCCTTCCCTGGCCCTCTATTGGCTGGAGTCCCCATCCCTCCCACCATCCCTGGCCCTGATGGCTGAATCCCCTTCCCTCCCATTCCATTATCCTGACCGTATTGGCTAGGAATCCCATCCCGCCCATCTCACCTCCACTGACCCTGATTGGCTGGAATCGCATCCCCTCCCACCTCTCAACCATCCCTGGCCATGGTGGGAGGGATGGGGATTCCAGCCAATCAGGGCCAAGGATGGTGAGAGGGGTGGGGACTCCAGCCAATCAGGGCCAAGGATGGTGGGAGGGATGGGGATTCCAGCCAATCAGGGCCAAGGATGGTGAGAGGGGTGGGGACTCCAGCCAATCAGGGCCAAGGATGGTGGGAGGGATGGGGATTCCAGCCAATCAGGACCATGGTTGGTGGGAGGGACTGGGGTTCTGGCCAATCAGGTCCAGGGATGATGGGAGGGACAGGGACTCCAGCCAATCAGGGCCAGGAATGGTGGAAGGGATGGGGATTCCAGCCAGTCAGGGCCAGGGATGGTGGGAGGGATGGGGATTCCAGTCAATCAGGGCCAAGGATGGTGGGAGGGATGGGGATTCCAGCCAATCAGGACCATGGTTGGTGGGAGGGACCGGGGTTCCGGCCAATCAGGGCCAAGGATGGTGGGAGGGACAGGGACTCCAGCCAATCAGGGCCCGGAATGGTGGGAGGGAGAGGATTCCAGACAATGGCAGCCCTCAGAGTGTCCTCAGGAGTCAATCAAGTGTAAAATACATATCAGAAAACATCACAAAGTATAAATTTCCAATTGCAGTAATCAAAGGGCAGTTATGCTGTTATGACTGGAAGTAAATGTATACACAGTTATGATTATATATACATGCGGATGTTGACCAGAACATGAGGGGTGTATACATGCGCAGATGCATCCATGTGCATTCATATGTACCTCCATATTTCTCCATGCATTTGCTTATGTTTAAATTGTATGCAAGTAGAAGAGTATATACAGTGGTACCCCGGGTTACGAAAATAATTCGTTCCGCCGCCGCGTTCATAACCCGAAATCCTTCGTAAGCCGAAAAAGCCATAGGCGCTAATGGGGAAAAGCCGCGATTTCGTGCGAAATAGCGCCAAAAAGCACCAAAAATTTTTTCGTAACCCGAAAAAACCTTCGTAACCCGGAACAGTTTTTTTCTATGGATTTTTTTCGTAACCCGGAAATTTCGTAAGGCGGCGC
>NW_024811142.1:0-2801 GCF_019175285.1 Sceloporus undulatus | reverse complement strand
CACTTGCATCATATGCTGAGGCTTTAATTAGTGTTTAAATAGCACCTATAAATATTTCGTTTATGCTACCATCAGTAATTTTTTATGGAAGAAAAATTTTATTGTAATCCATCATCCCAGTGGTTTCACTATCATTTTTGGTATTTGTTTTCCATCAGTATGGTTCCTTGGGTGACATTTATTTGCCTTTGTTATTGGTAGCTGCTTCTTTGCTAGAAGAAATCACAAATTCCAATAACATTTTGAATCTTAATCCAGCAATCCTGGACATAAAAAATAAGTCCTCTTCATTCTTCAGCCACTTATTTCAGCTTTATCCATTGGCTAATATCATATCACTTCTTATCATATCATTTTTTAAATCTATTACAGCCACTCAACATGTTTTCCAAGCTTATGGCAGATTTCTTATCTAATACAATTTAAATGAATTTATTTCAAAATCCACCTTATTTCAATTTCCTTCAAGCTTATTGCAGAATTAGTGTTTGCTGTCATGTTGTTTTGGTTTTTTTTAGAATATTGGGTTCTGTTTTGCTAAGTAGAACTGTTTTGCTGAAGGCACTACAGTAGCTATTATGGCTAATAGTGGAAGAGCCTTCTTATTAATTCTAAGATGTCCTCATTACAATTCCTGGATATTTAAAAGGCATCAAGGGATTTTATTATGCAGACAGAGCTCCTAGTTACTCAGGTGATGGCTCTTTGAATTAGATATTTGAATTTTGTTTTGGGAGTTGAATAATGTGTCTTATCCATCTAATTATATACCAATAAATTAAGCTTGGCAGAGACTCAATTCTTGTCATGTCAGAAACAGTTCTGGAAAATATTAAAGAAGAAAGTTAAGTATCTTGGCTCTGTTTTAGTGGTTTGGAAAGAATGAAAAATAAACTGTGTTTCTTCACTTCATGTTGTTCTTAATATGTCATGCTCTCATTGCTGTTCATCAATTTAGGGCATAAACCCTGATGTTCACTCATGTGCTGTGCTGACACATCCCTACCATCAACACTAATACAGGCAGTTTCCTGCCACCAGTCACAAACATGCCTGAGATCATGAAAATGCAGTCATGGTTCAGTTAATTCTTGGCTGAGAATAAATTGATAGATTCACTAACATGCAACTGGAGGCTTGAATGTTTACATCTTGGCTATTGATATTTCCCCTTATATCGGTGTCTGCAAATCTTTACCTATTTTTTTCTTTCCCATGGGACAGTATAAATCTTTAACATTTTTATCCCCTTGGGAAAGATTACAAGGTATTTTGAATGTTTTTAAAGACTTTTCATATTTGAAGACTCTTATTGTGATGTGTGTGTGTGTGTGTGTGTGTGTGCGCGCACACACAAAATACTTGTCTGGAAAAATACAACGATTTTTCTATTGGTGTTACAAAAAAGTGCTGGTCTCTTCATTATGATATAAGGCAGAAATTCTTACAGCAGTTAACAGTTTTTCTGATGAGATGTTTCAATACATTAAGGATATATATAGTATTCTTAACTGCAGGTGCAGGTGCAGCTGCAGCTGCAGTGCAGAAATGATGAGTGTGACATTGCTTTAACTGTCCTGATGGCACAGTGGTTAAATGCCTGTACTGCAGTTACTCACTCACTCACAAAAAGGTTGTGAGTTCAGTCTCAGCCAGGAGTACAGGGTTGACTCTGCTGGCATCCTTCTGAGGTCACTGAAATTAGTGCCCAACTTGTTGGAGACAATTAGCTTACAGTTGTAAACTGCTTAGAGACTGCTTAGTGTGGTATGAAGCTGTATAATGAGATCCAGTTCATCAGTTGCTATTATCAATCTGTATACCTTGGAAGAAAGCTAACATAATGGAGTAGTTCAAGCTAGAGACCAGGGTTTGAATCCCCACTTGGCCATGGAAACCCACTGAGTGACCTCAGCCTCAGAGGAAGCCAAAGACAAAACTACTCTGAACAAATCTTGCCAAAAAACAAAACAAACAAACAAACAAACAAACAAACAAAACCATGATAGGATTAACTTAAGGTTAACCTGCCCTGAATCCTTTTACAGGAGAAAGGCGGGATATAAATCCTTGAAATAAAAATAAATTAATAAATGAATAAATGGTTGTTCTAAGTTGGAAATTACTTGAGGAGCATAACAACAACAGCAGCAACAACATACTATGTAATACCATTACAACCATGTAATACTATTACAACATTGAAATCCATTTATTTATTTATTGCTTTATACAGCCCACCTTATCCACAGATTCTGCATCCATGGATTTCACCATCCATAGCTTGAAAAAATTATTATTATTATTATTATTATTATTATTCCCAAAAGCAAAATTTAAAGGTAAAGATAAAGACAGTCCCTTGACATGAATGTCTAGTTGTAACCAACTGTAGGGGGCAATTCTCATCTCCAGTACTAAGCTGAAGAGCCAGTGTTATCCGAGGACTGTTCTGGTGGTCATGTGGCCAGCATGACAGCACTGAATGCTGTTACCTTTTTACTAAAGTGGTACCTATCTATCTACTTGTATTTGCTTGCTTTTGAACTACTAGGTTGGTAGAAACTAGTACTAGTTATGGGAGCTCACCCCAGCATGTGGCACTCAGGCCTCAAACTGCCCATTGAAAATATTCTACTCATTATTATTATTCCCAAAAGCAAACTTTATTTTTGCCATTTTACATAAAGAACACCATTTTTATTGTGCCATTCTATATAATTGGACTTGAGCATCCATGAATTTTGATATCCACAGGGCATCCTGCAACCAAAGCCCAACATATAGTAAGGGCCCACTGT
>NW_024811141.1:0-2802 GCF_019175285.1 Sceloporus undulatus | reverse complement strand
GTTTAGCCATGTCCTCCATTCTCCCTTCATTGTCCTCCATTTCACAGGGCCTTGTCCTCCTTTGCGTTGATGAGGACCTATGGTCACCCTGGCTGCCCTGGAGTCTATGGCAACCCTGTGGATGAGATGTCCCCAAGACCCCCCCCCCCCCCCCCCCCCACCCCCCCTGTCAAGTATGTTTAGCACAGTTGTGGGAGAGGAATGTCATAGGATCCAGAAGGATGCAAACCACGTATCTTGAAAGGGCTGTCTAGGGCCTTTCAGAGCTTTACAGTGGTCAGTAAGGGTTGATGAGTCAAAGCAATAAAGCTGATTATCAAACGTCCATTTCCTGGGGTTCAAAACATGGTACTAATGTGCGTAGTGTGTCATGGAGCTATTGTCATTTTTATTCATAGAATCGTAGAATTGGAAGAGACCACAAGGACCATCCAGTCCAACCCCATTCTGCCATGCAGAAAATCCCAATCAAAACATCCCCAACAGATGTCCATCCAGCCTCTGTTTAAAGACCTCCAAAGAAGGAGACTCCACTACACTCCGAGGGACTTTGTTCCACTATTGGACAGCCCTTACTGTCAGGAGTTATTAAACAGGGCTATCATATCACCTCTTAACCTTCTTTTCTCCAGGCTAAACATCCCCAGCTCCCTAAGGCGTTCCTCATAGGGCATGGTTTCCAGACCCTTCACCATTTTAGTCGCTCTCCTTTGGACACGCTCCAGTTTCTCAATGTCCTTTCTGAATTGTGGTGCCCAGAACTGGACACAATATTCTAGGTGGGGCCTGACCAGAGCAGAATACAGTGGCACTATTACTTCTCTTGATCTAGACACTATACTTCTATTGATGCAGCCTAAAATAGCATTGGCCTTGTTAGCTGCCACATTGCATTGTTAACTCATGTTCAACTTGTGATCTACTTGGACTCCCAGATCCCTTTGACACTTACTCTCCTTCAGCAAGGTGTCCTTCATCCTATATCTGTGCATTTCATTTTTTCACCCTAAGTTCAATACCTTACATTTCTCCATGTTGAATTTCATTTTGTTAGCTTTGGCCTAGCTTTCTAGTCTATTCAGGTCATTTTGAATCTTGATCCTGTCCTCTGAGGTATTAGCTATTCCCCCTAATTTGGTGTCATCTGCAAATTTGATAAGTATGCTCCCATTTCTGTCATCCAGGTCATTGATAAAGATGTTGAATAGCACTGGGCCCAGGACAGACCCCTGTGGGACCCCACTGGTCACTTTTCTCCAGGATGAAAAGGAGCCATTGTTCAGCATCCTTTGTGTTCGACTGGTCAACCAATTGCAAATCCATGTAACAGTTGCCTTGTCTAGCCCATATTTTACAAGCTTGTTTGCAAAAATGTCAAGGGAAACCTTGTCAAAGGCCTTACTGAAATCAAGATATACTATATCCACAGCATTCCCTTCATCTACCAAGCTGGTAATTTTATCAAAAAAAGAAATCAGATTTATCTGGCATGACTTGTTTCTCTGAAACCCATGTTGACTTTTTGTGATTATAGCATTGCCTTCTAGATGTTCACAGACTCTCCGTTTAATAATCTGCTCCAGAATCTTTCTGGTATAGATGTCAGACTAACTGGACGATAATTGTTAGGCAGATTTCCTCATTTTCTTCACACATAACCTTTCAAAAAACATCTAGGCAGCAGAAGAGGGCTGTTACCCAACCCTTCTCTCTATGTCTGTATCTCTTTAAGTTATTCACTCACACTTTTTGAAGATGGGGACAATGTTTGCCCTCCTCCAGTCTGCTGGGACTTCTCCTGTTCTCCAGGAGTTTTCAAAGATTATTGCCAATGGCTCCGATATTACATTTGCCAGTTCTTTTAGTATCCTTGGATGTAGCTCATCTGGTCCTGGGGATTTATATTTCTTTAGGTTAAACAGGTATTCCTGTACTATCTCTTTACTTATTCTGTGCTGAAATTCCTCTTTTCTGTCCTAAGCTCCATTATTCTCAGGTTGAGCACCCTTTGCCTTTTCTGAGAAGACTGAGGCAAAAAAGGTGTTGAGTAATTCTGCCTTTTCTCTGTCCCCTGTTAGCATTTTGCCATCCTGTGTTAACAGATTGGAATTTGTAAATAAAAATCAGTTCAGAAGTTTCTCTTTCTAAACTGCATCCGTCCTGCAGAAATAATCCCGTTTGGCACCATTTTAACTACCCTGGTTCAATGCTTGGAATTCTGGGAACTGTAGTTTGATGCGGCATCAGAACGGCAAAGTGATACCTTCTTCCTGTATGATTTTGAACACCTTTGCTTGATGAAGGAGCCAGTGGAGCTTCAAAACCTTGCACCATCTATTTTGTGTATTTTGGTTGGCCAATAAATAATAATAATAATAATAATAATAGGCTTTATTTAATAAAGGTAAATAAATAAATAAATAAAGATAAATAAACACATCACTATAGTTTTTTGTGGGTGTTTTGGGCTGTGTGGCCATGTTCTGGAACAATTTATTCTTGATGTTTTTCCTGCATCTGTGGCTGGTATTTTCATAGGATAGGTATCACTGGCAGGATACAGACTGCCCAAAAAGGGCGGTCTCCTGCCACCCTGGTTTGCTGCGCGAGGGAGCTGCAGCGGACAAAGCATGCAGCTCCCTCGCGCAGCAAAAAGAAGGTTCTTAGGCGTGGTTGTGATGCCACAAGGTGCCAAAGGTGCACTTGCGGCGTCACAAGGGCGCCGAGATGTGCAGACACTAGGCGTCCGTCATGTCAAAATGGCGGTGCCCATATGTACAGGGCGCCGCCATTTTGATGCCC
>NW_024811140.1:0-2802 GCF_019175285.1 Sceloporus undulatus | reverse complement strand
GCTGCAGCTGCAGGCGGGACCAGGGAGGCGGGCTCCTCCTCGGCGGCGGCTGCGGAGTCGCTGCTGGGGCCCTGCGCGGCCTGCTTGCTCCGTCTCTTCTGCGCGCGCAGGGCGGGCCCAGGCCCTTGAAGAGGAGGAAGAAGAAGGAGACGGAAGAGAGGGCGGCCCGGTTCCCTTCAGCCCAGGGCCACGGTCTCCCCTCGCAGTGCGGCCCCGGGGCCTCCATCCGGGTCATCGCCAGCGCTAGGCCCCGGCGGCCTCGTTCCCCGAAGCAGCTGCGGAGGAGCGGCGGTGAGGGAGGGAGGCTGCAGGGGGGGCGCCCCGTTGTTGGGGGCGTGGCTCCGAGTGGGGCGTGGCTTATAGTGGGCGTGGCCTCCGCCGAGCGGGAACCAACCGTCGCTACTCGCTTCCCTCAGTCTTCCTCATTCCTTCCTGAGGAGATGAGGAAGACACAAGCCTGAGGGGAGGGTTTTCCTTTGACCCTTTCATTTCTAGTCCGCCTTTCTCCCACAAAGGGACCCCAAGGCGGATCACAGATATATATATACATATATATATTTATAATTACAACACAATGTAAAACAATGGTTGTTAAAGACACCACACAAAGGCCCTCACTGGTGGCGCAGTGGTTAAACGCCTGTACTGCACCCCTTCACTCAGAACTTGATCTAGACACTGTACTTCTATGGATGCAGCCTAGAATCGCATTGGCCTCGTTAACTGCCACATCACACTGTTGGCTCATGTTCAACTTGTGGTCTACTTGGACTCCCAGATCCCTTTCACATACAGAAGTCTCCTTAAGCCACATGTCCCCCATAATCCTATAGCTATTCATTTCATTTTTTCCACCTTAAGTGCAGTACCTTACATTTCATTTTGTTAGCTTTGGCCCAGCTTTCCAGTCTATTCAGGTCAATATGAATTTTGATCCTGTCCTTTGAGGTATTATTAGCTACTCCTAATTTGCTGTCGTCTGCAAATTTGATAAGCATGCCCTCTATTCTTTCATCCAAGCTGTTGATATCAAAATCAATCGAAATAATGTAAGAACGGTGTTTCAAAAATTGCATAATAATATGCAAAGGTTAAAAGCATGGTTATTCTTTTCTATTCTGAGTAGGGTTAATGTTGCACTTAGCATAGGAAACAGGCCATGATGTAAACATACCCACAACCCTTAACTGTTGTCTTTTGCAGATGCTCCTTCTGGCCTGCTACCTGTTAAAAGAAAAGTGGTTTGTTACTGTATAATTACTATTGGAGACAATTGATCTGAACCCTTTCCCCCTCCTGTGAATCATGAATTTCGTCCGGCTTTTTGGGCGACTGAAATCGGTTGTCATTGGGATGGTCCATGTGAAAGCGCTGCCAGGTGAATCCCTTATTTCTTCTAATGAGTGGTAAAGCTTATTCTTGTGCATAAGAAAACCCTATGAAAGTCATGAGTTTGCCATAAGTTGACAGATGACCTGAAAGCACAAACACATGCATATATGCACCCCACCTCTTTCTTATCTGCATTCGCAGCTTTACGGCGCTCCTTTGGCACTGCATCACGTGGACACAGCACCAGAGGAGCACTGTGATGCTGTGTGGTGCGGTGCGCGACGTTACACAGCCATAGGGTGTGCATTGTGTGGATGCCACACCCCAACACCACCCTCAGGCTGGCCTTAATGGCCAGTCTACACAGCCTGAAGAGCCATAAGTTTCCTAGTCCAGCTCTAGCTGGTTCTTATAAAATACTCCCATGTGTTCATATATGTGCCTTTATTATTCGTTTTTAGTTATTGTGCATTAATGGAATTACAGTCTGCCTTTGCCTTACGCGGGAGATCCGTTCCGGACCCCACACCGCGTAAGGCAGAAAGCAGGTATGCTCGAGCCCCATTAGATAGAATGGGGCTTGTGCATGCTGTGCAGCAGTGCATGTGTGTCATGGCACACACGCCATTCTCCCAATCCCCTGGCGCTTCCATGTAAGCTGGAAGCCGCCTATAATGAGCCCGCATATGGCAAATATGCACATAAGCAAATAAGTATGGCAAGGGAGTGATAACCAACAATATTTTTTCCTGTTCTTGTTTGGCCATATAAGAGTGAGGTTAAGTTATCACTTTTTTAATGAATATCCATAATCCTGATGGCTCCAGTAGTGTGTATGTGTGTGTATGTGTATACACATGCGGATGCGTGCCTGTATTCTGATCCAAAATTACATTTGTTTATAGGAACACCAGGGAACACATTGCCACTGGCCCAGATCACCGAAGAAGCTTGTCGAGATGCTGAAATTTATAGGGCTGCAGGACTTGTAAGATAGCACTCTCTCTCATTTTGCTGAACCTTCTGTTATGTTTTATGTTGCAGAACATTCACAAACACAGTGATGGCATGTTAAAAATTAATATGAACACTGCTTTTTTTAAAAAAAAATCTGGATGCAAATATAGATTTTATAAATAGATGTCTGAAATAGCCATCAGTTAGCCCAGGGGTAGGCAACCGTTTTGAGCCGGGGGCCGGGTTGCTGTCCCTCAGACAACTGGGGGGCCAAAGCCAAAAAATAAATAATTTTTAAAAATTAAATAAATAAATAAACCAGGACAAGTGTAGGACAACATTTTCAAATGGTGGACACTTTTTTAAAAAAAAGTGGAGGACACGCAAAAAAAAATTCTGATTTTTAAAAAAATGTTAATATAAATGCATGTTTCTGAGGCGTCTATAGACAATTGCCCCCCTTTGCCCCTGCGCGCGAGAGGCCAAAGGCCCCGGCGGCAATCGGTGGCAGGA
>NW_024811139.1:0-2802 GCF_019175285.1 Sceloporus undulatus | reverse complement strand
TTCTTATCTTCCAGCTCTCACATCCATACATGGTAATAGGGAATACATAGGGATTGTGAAAGCCCTTCAGTCCCCACTTACATGTCAGGAGCCAGTACAGTTGGTGGGGGGTTGTTCCCCTGTTGCTCAGGAAGCATCTGGCTGACAGTCTCACCTCCCCCCTCATGCAAACGATTTCTGATGTGTGTGGGAATTATAGCAGGGAATCTGTTTCTGCCTGTCACAGTGGGGATTGCTTGTGCAAGAGGGTGGGTTATGTTGATCAGCCACTTCCTGAATAACAGTGGAACAGGCCTCTTGTTGATCACAGTGGCTGCTTACTGGTAAGTGGGGATTGAGGAGATCAAGCTGGGGTTCACTGTATAACTACATAACTACTGTGGTTAGCTGTAGTGCATAGAGCATTCTAGCTTGTTTTTAAAATGGTTTGTTTGGTGAGAAGTTCTGTAACTATATCTTCCCTTGACAATAAGTGGAATGTTCATATGTTCTCCTCTAAATTAACTCTTCTCCTATTGAAGAGAAATTTATTCTTTTGGCATTAAGCTAAGTTAAATTTAGTGTTTGCAATTTTAATCTAGATCTGAGCATATGAATTTAATGTAATTACAACTCATCATTTTATGATTATACACTCGAATACGCACTTTGAAAAGATAATGTTGTTCCCTGTATGTTATGTAATGATATTTTTGAGTCTTAAGTCATAAAATAGTTTATTCAAAATATGAAGCCCTTAGAGGATAAGTTTTATTTTCTTATTTATAAATCTGTGTATATTTCTAGAATAATACCTGGTGTCTCCCCCCATGTGTGTACTTTAATTAGAAATAGTCTCCTTTCAATAAAAGTGATACCACAAAAACATTCTCAGAGGTCTTGAATCATTCACAATGCAAACCAAACATCACAGGTACATTAAGGGCTAGGTTTGAGAAGAGTCCCTGGACAAAGAACCCTGGCAAAACCTCCTCAGCATTTCCCAGCACCATGCTACTGGCTAGTGTTCCCCTAGCACTGGGGGGAGTCTGCGATGATGACAAGAAGCATAATAAACAGCTATTAAACTTCTATGGCTTGGGGCCGATAGACAATCTGGTGAGATTGGTAGGTGGCTGCAGCTGCCACCATTTTTATTTATTTGCAGTGCACTTGGTCACCATGGCCTAGAGATACCAGGAGAAGTAAGGGTCTTGTTAGATGCAGGCACCCATCTTATTGCTTCTTATTTCAGTGCTGTGATACGTAAGGCAATAACACGATCTTTAAAGCCACAAACATACATACATGGGATAATTCCATTGGCCCCACTGTACCTTTCTGCGCTGCATGGACCTTTTGCATTATACTGGGTGCTGACATGAGACCTGGCATGAGAGTCACAACTCCATCCATGCATACATTTGGTGGCTCAGTATGATATTTAGGAGGCAAGGCAGCTGGGCCATTTCAAAATTAACTTCCTGGGATTTTTTGCCTTCTGCTGGAGGACACCTATTGCTTTACTGATGGCAGTGATGGGCAAAGTGTGGTCCATGGATTTCATGTACAGCATGTTCCCCCTCGCGCGCGGGGGGCGGGGAGGAATCACACTGCAACCTCTAAATTCCACTCCAATCCCCAATGTTCTCAGTTTTAAAATCTGTTGTGGAGATCACAACTGGCCATTTTATTCCATTTTATCCCCATTTTTTAAAGATCTGTCTGAAAAATGAAATTGCCCAATTTTGAAAACCAAAACAGCACTTTGAAATCCAGGTGGAGTATCATTCTGCATATACTACATAAGATTAAGGCTGGCTTTCCAACTAGCGACATGGAAGTGACAGGCCAGATGAACTGTTTATTGAAAGACCTGAAAATCATTCATTCTTCTTCATAAATTGCTGTCTAAAATGTTTAGAATGATTGGGGTGGGAACAGTGCAACCAAGAAGAATCAATCATTGTAGAGACTTCATATAGATTTAATAGCTTCCCTTGTTCTTATCCATGGGAACATGCTGAAGATACAATAGTATCTACTTATCTCATTTTGCTATTTCCTGAACTTTCAGGAACAGCAATCTGGAGATCTAATTAGTAAGCTTTGACTGTGATCTCTGCGTCAAAGCAATTGCCAATTCAATAGTTGTTTTGTATTAACTGAGCTCCATTTGCTTTCAGATCACATGAAATGGGCACAGAGTAGTTCTGTGTTAATGGGGCTCGGAACATCAGTTTTTACTGTATGACACTGTAACTGCTGTAACTGGTGGTAACCATACACGATTGGGGCCCCTAAAAAGAGGAACAAAACATTCACATGGTATTGGCTTGAAAAGGACACTCATTAAAGCAAAATGATAGATTAACAGCTGATACATGCAGCCACAATCTTTACGTTTTTCCAGTGCAGAAAGTAGTAAACTTCAAATTGTTATGGCACATTACTAATGTTTCTTATGGGAGCTTTCATAGAAAACACTTTGTAAGTTGGGCAAACTGAGCTGCAGTAAAATCTTTACTGTCCTAAACACACACACATACACACCCCTGTAGTCATTTTTAAAAAAAAAAATGATAAAATAAAATAGAGGTGGGAATTGTTGTTGGACTGAAATCATTGTTAGACTCCAGATGATGTTGGACTGAAACACCCAGGAATGTATTTTGATTGTGATGGGTAGGGCTTCTAGGAGCTGCAGTCCAGCAATATCTGGTGGGCCGCAGTAGTCAAAGATTTCCATGCCAGTGGTGCAATGAATTCACTCTTTTATAGATCTTTTCTCAAACAATTATGGTATTTTGTGGAAGAAAATAA
>NW_024811138.1:0-2802 GCF_019175285.1 Sceloporus undulatus | reverse complement strand
GGCAAAAGGCCTGAAAAGGGGTGTCCTTGGGGCTTCAAGCCCCAAGGACACCCCGCAGCGGCAGGAAGGAGGAGAAAGGGGCCACTTGGCCCCTTTCTCCCTTGCTTCGCTGGGCGCAAAAAGGGAGGACATTGGGGAACAGGACAGAATAAATGAATTAACTGAATCATCTGCGGATTGAACAGAGTTGCCAATCACCCTCAAAGGAAATTCCTTGATTGGCTTCCCGGAATGCCACCAAATTTCCCAAAATGGGGGCGGGACTTCCAGGTTTTGAGGCGGGACTTCTGGGCCAGGGAGTGCAATGCACTATGGGAAGGCTAAGGGGGGGTGAGTCTTCCAGGATGGGAGGTATGTCGGGAGGTTTTTGGGGGGCAGGAAGGTATTTTTGGCCAGGTATTTTTGCACCCCCTGCATAACATTCATACCCATGACCTCCTTAATTAAGTCCATTCATCTAGCATGCAGCCTTTCTCTCTCAAATAATGGCCAACTTGGATGCTGGTATTATAACAGAAGTGATAGATGAGGAGTCCAGTAACTCCGTGAATAAGATTATACTGGATTGGTTCAAGTCTGTGAGTACCGAGGATGTGGACAACCTCCTTGGTAGTGTGAAGAAGACAACATGCCCTCTCCATCCTTGCTCTGCATGGCTGGTTGTCCAGGGAGGAGATGCCATAGTGTCCTATGTGCATATATTTTTAATGCATCTCTTAGGGACCTCTGGGGTTTCTCTCTCCATGAATGGTTGGAGCCTATGTTGCAGGATTTGGAGCATAATTTTGCTTGCATGGGAGGTTTGCGCTATGGTCCTATAGTTGCTGCACTGTTCTGTGTCTCCTTTTGCTAATGGATTTTTTCTTTAAGGAACAAAAAACTTTTTTCTCATGGAATTTAAATTTCCTGGGTTTTGCAGTGCTTTGTCTCTCAATACCACATGGCCAGAAAGAGAAGTGGCATGCCTGCATAGATATCCCTCCATGCTCAGAACACCAACAGCAACCTCTTGACAAAATGCAGGCCTGTGACTAACTTCATCATTTCCCCCCTCTCCTGTGAGATTTTTTTCACTTTTGCCTGATGAAGAAGCCAGTGGAGCCATTAAAGCTTGCAACATATATTTTATGCATTTTGGTTGTTCCAATAAAGGTATCACTGTTTTGGGGTTTTGAATGTTATTGTATTTTGCTATATGGCCAGTACGGCTACCCTGGATATGTTTCTTGTACTTAAAAAAAAAAAGACTTTTAAAGATCCTTTTCTTGAAAAGGCTTCAATTGTAAAAGCCTGTCTCACTTGCTGATGGAAAGACGGCAATGAAAGAGCCATTCTAGCCTCCATAGGGAGGGAATTCCAAAGTCTAGGGGCAGCCACAGATAAAGCCCTGTCTGCTGTTTCCACTGTTTGTACCTGTGAAAGCAATAGGACTGAGGCTGTGTCTGCACTGCAGACATCACTTTAACTGCCATGGCTCAATGCTATGGAATCCTGGGATTTGTAGTGTGTTGTGGCACCAGAGCGCTCTCACAGAGAAAGCTAAATGTCTCTCAAGACTACAAATCCCCGAATACCATAGCATCAAGCCATGGCAGTTAAAGTGGTGTCAGCCTGGATTATTTCTGCAATGCAGATGCAGCCTAAGAGAAGGGCCTCTCCTCTGGATTTCAGGGTCCAGGTGAGCTCTTATGATGAAATATAATCTGTCAGGTGGCCTGAGCCTAAGCTGCAGAGTTACTTATTTGCTACATGGGTGTCCCAACCTTTCCTACAAACAGTTCCAGAAGTGTTACATGATGCGCCTTCATTTTCATAGTATCCTGTTTTATCAAAGGATTTTGCCCCCACCGGAGGCTGCTTCATACAATATTCAGTGTCATGTTCATTCAAATGTTAATGAAGCAGAAAACACAGGGGATAGGCAGAGGTTAATAATTAGTGAGTTGATTTACTTATCTACCTGAAACCCACATTTTTGCGTGAGTAGGTATGTTTTCATTGAATTTCCTTCCTTTGCATCTTCCTCCCCCCAGTTACTTTTAATACATGTTAGGAGAGAAGCAGCTGTGTATGAAAGCCGTTGTTTGGATGAATCAGCCCCTGCCTCCCACACAGTCTCCCACTCTGTTCAGTCATCATCTCTGAGAAAGGAGAGTCACTCCATGAAAGGACTCTAGCAGTCTAGACATATCCAGGGTGTAGGCACTTACCAATGTGTAACTATGTCCCATCCCTATTTCATTTTTAAAAGCTAGGGAAATTGAGCAAGTTACTTTTGGACTGCAACTCTCAGAAAGCAAGCTACTTTACAGTTCCTAGAATCAGTATGCTAACCTTATTTACTACTACTACTACTACTACTTATAATAATAAATGACCAAAGAATGATCCTAGGCCAACAAGATAAAACATCCAGGAAAGTGGTCCACAAAAGCTCATGCTAAAATATAAACCAGTTAAATCTTGAACTGGTCTTTCTTTTGTTTCTTCGAAAGGTTTTATTCTGTTGCAAAACTAAGCAGTTGTAGTTTCTCTTTTTGTTTTCATTTAAAAGAATGAATAACTAAATCTGAGAGATCAGCAGATTACAAATACTAATTTTAGCCTGAATAAACAAGAATGATTTGTAGTTACATGCATTTCCTACAAAGAAAATTCCTACATTGCCAAGAGAGGTAGAAAACACATAGTCCTCATTCTGTTTGCTTAGTGACTAGTTATGGCTGCAAAATGATCAAGCGAAGGCTCCAGAGAGCCAGATGCCAGACAATAAACAAACTGTGCTGAGATATTTACATTTTA
>NW_024811137.1:0-2802 GCF_019175285.1 Sceloporus undulatus | reverse complement strand
AAATCTCATCTGTAGTTCAAAACCCACTGCAGAAATAATATAGTTTGGCTCAGTACTAAGGAATTATGGGAACTGTTGTGTTTGTGAGACATTTATCCTCCTCTGCCAGAGAGTGCTGGTGCCATAATAAACTACCATTCCCAGGATTCCCTAGCACTGAGTTATGGCAGTTAATATGGGGAGACACAGAAGAGCCTCGGATGGGGAGACACAACAGAAGAGTCTTGGATGCAGCCGATTTTCATTGGCTGCCCCCCAAAAAAACCCAAGACTTGTGACGTCTGAAGTCTACGCGCTTGATTGACAGCTTGCAGACACAAATGGGAACAGGGAGCAAATTAATCCGCTTTAAAATACAGCGATTTAAAATAGATGGGAACGAAAACAGGGTCTAAATGAATTGAGGTAATTTGCCCGTTTTCGTAATGGAAACGATGGGAAAAATTCAAATTATTCTCAGAACACAATCCAAATCAGAATCGCGCCAATATAATCAGTTTTATTTGCCAAGTGGGGATGCCCCCTCTATCTCCCACCCATAAAAAGACCAAAACATTAAAGCAGGAATCAGCAAAATGTCAATGTGGCCCTTGGGGCTCTAACTTGTGTCCTCCAAAGTGCCCCAAATCCACATCAAACCTCTGAAGTCCCCAGACACGATGGGAGTGACTTTTACTTCCCATAATGTCCCAAATGGGTCAATGCCACTTTAAGATAGAGCAGTTTTGCCCTCTTGCAACACACTCATAAATCCAAAATCATCTGAAAACCAGTGACATTAATAACTTCTGGATCCAAATAAGTTTATTTTAACCCAATATAAAATTGGGAAAAAAAAGTCTAGTTTCACCCTTTCTCAGGGGTGATAAAGAGATAGTCTTCCAACAACACCTGGTGGGCCACATAATTCCTGCCCCTGGCCTATTTGAATACTCACTGGCAAACACTGCTATTATCCTGGTATTTCCTTGTAAGAGAACTGGTCTCCAGTCCCTTCCAATGAAATAAAGAACATTTGACCCACATGGACGAGTGTCTATTCTTTATGAAATACTGTATCAACATTCAGAGTGCTAATATCCTCCACCCTTCAACATGATTCACTTTAAAAAGCATTATTTTAAAAATGATACAAAAGCACTTATATTACCCATCTCAGTGGCTGTTTTAACTTATATTTTGCAGTGTTGAGGTTCACAGTAGGTTCTCTTTATAGTCTGCTCTGTTTTCACAGGAATCTTTTAAAAAATTTATTCACCATCCAGAATGGGAAATGAATACATTGGATATGTGTATTCTATTATACCTATCTTTCCTGCTATTTCTTTGGAGCAGGGAGTAAGCTGTGCCTTGGCTTTGTGTTGAAGCATAAAAGCATCAGAAAAGTGAAGAGAGGCAGCTGAAACACAAAGGCCTCTGAAAACATAAGCCTCATATGGCAGCATTTCTAAGTAGCTTTTATGGTTTTCATTTGAAAAAATAGAGAGAGAGAGGGCAAGAGAAAGCAGTGTTTGTGAAGTATCCTCTAGACCAGAACATCTCAACCTACCTGATGTGGAGGACCAGTAATTTCTTTTTCCCAGTGTACGAGTGACCAGTACCATTGCCTACAGCTGTTTCTTTCTTTCTGGTTAACCCACTAAGCACCAGAAGCAGTTCGCTCATGAAATACTCCTTTGATCTGTGTTTCCTGTAGCCCTTCCAGTTCAATCATCTGTGTGTCCTGCATGAGAGATGAGTGCACTTCCAAGAACTCAACCCAGGACTCCACAACAAAAGAGTATGAACTTCAAACCATTGTCACCTTCCAGCAAGAAACCTCTGTGCATGTGAGCAATATGCTGTGTACATGTAGATATTGTGGCCATTGACTCTTTGGTTGTGTATGGGGCTATGTGTTTTTGCTTGCATTGCCAGATGGCTAGATTTATTCCTGAACACACAGTAAAAGAATTTACGGGTTGTGGTCACTGAATAAAGACATTACAAAGGAAGACTAGAAAGAGAAACCACTGAATTGATAGCAACGGGGATTGCAGCCAGGGAATTAGAAGAAGATTAAGAATGAGGAGAGTGGCTATGAAAGAACTAAAAAAGATCCTAATATGCAAAGACATAGAATTGAGCACAAAAGTTTGAATCATACAAGCTATTGTATTCCCCATTACCATGTATGAATGTGAGAGCTGGACAATTATGAAAGAAGATAGGAAGAAAATTAATTCATTTGAGATGTGGTGCTAGAGAAGAGTGCTGAGGATACCCTGGACAGCCAAAAATACAAACAAATGGTTCCTAGAGCAGATCAAGCCAAAAATCTCCCTGGAAGCCAAGATGACAAAACTGAGGCGCTGTCTTGTAACTTTTGGGCCACATCATGAGAAGAAATGACTCATTAGAAAAGAGAGTAATACTAAGAAAGGTAGAAGGAAGTAAAAAGAGAGGAAAACCACATGCTAGATGGAGAAACTCAATTAAGGAGTTCATGGGTCTGAATTTGCAGGACCTGAGCAAAGAAGTGGTGGACATAGGGTTTTGGATTTCTCTCATCCACAGGGTCACCATGATTTGGGGTTGACTTGAGGGCAGTTAACAACAACAAAGATAGGTAGGTGGGTGGGAGAATTCATTTAGTGAGTGCTGAATGCACTGTAAGGAAAACAAGACCAGAAGAAACATGCTTGGGGATTCTCAAGATTTGCAAAGGCCAAAGGCCCTCACACAAAATAACTCATGAGAACTGAATATGCTGTACATTGGACAGTCAAAAAGACAAACAAATGATTCCTAGAGCTGATCAAG
>NW_024811136.1:0-2802 GCF_019175285.1 Sceloporus undulatus | reverse complement strand
TCTCAGGGACGAACTCTTATCTCCTCCTCATTGTGAGTTGAAACCCCACCATTGAGTAAATTGAAACTCCAGCCGTTCTGGCTTATCCCCAAGTGAATTTTAGCCAAGTATGACTGAGACCACGCTGCTCTCCTTGCTGTTCTTCTGGAAATCTTGCCTCTTTTATAGGCATACTTCTCTTTGCCTGGAATTGGGTAAAGGAAGCCATAAGATCAACCCTTGTAGTGAAAGAACAGAGCAGAAAGGGTCAGGACACTTTTGTTCTCTTTCATTTTCTAAAACGCCCCAGGTACTTTGCAGCTGACATGAGATGCCTGGGCCCACCAACCCAGTCTCACAGACGCACATCCTTTCTCTCCCTCCCACAGTCCGGTCCACAAAAGCCTTGGTTGTCAACATATTCAACTTCATCATCACTGTGGGAGCCACGTTCGTCTGCACATTCCTGGGCAGCGAGTATGTCTTCACGGAAATGGCAGCGGTGAGTGACAGCAGGCAAGAGGGTTCAGACCCCCAACTCTTGGTCTTGTCCTGCTGAGTGTGCATTCCTTCCGCCAATCTATGTATCAGCATAAAATGAAAGAAGTCTATCATTTTAGGTTCAGGATGGCACCTCATGTTCTAAGGTAGAGTGGGAATAGTGCAGTACAGATACTGTTGGGCTGCATCCCCCAGCATTCCCCATTGTTGAATATGCTGGCCAGGGGCCTGATGGTAGTTGCAGTTCAACAGCATTTGTGAGAAGCTTTGTTGTGAGGTACGGGAATTGATACTATGTACTCCATCCCTTTCCAGCTTCTGGACCAAAGAAAGCATCGTGTCTTAGCATGCTTGTGGGCTTTGTGTGCGGGTCAAAGAATCCTACAGCCACAGAGTTGATAGGAGGGATCCCAGGGGTCATCTGGCCCACCCTGCTTCCAGTGCAGGAGATCCACCCCTTAAATCCCCCCCTGTGAGATAGGCCAACTGGCTTAAAAACCTCCAACGAAGGAGAGCCTGTCATCTTGAGGGTTTTGTTGTGCTATCGAATGGCTCTTTTACTGTCAGGAATTCCTTCAGAAGGTTGGGTCAGAATCTCCAGCTCAGTAGCTAGAATCCACCCAGAAGAGAGAACTGACCCTCCCTGCCTTTTTTCTTTCTTCCAGCGTGTGTTGTCTGCTGTGATTGCAGCCTCTGTGGTGGGTTTGGCAGATCTGTATATGATGGTGAGGATGCTGGAAGGGGAACTGGGAGAACTGTAGCCACAGACTTCCAGAGGACCCATCCTGCCTCTGCCTCTTGGGCTCCCCTGCCCTGCCAGACCTGAGGCATTGGGAAGTCGACATGCAGAATCCACCCTCAAATCCCAGGAGAGAACTGTCAAAGGAGGAGGAGGACTTGCACTCTGCACCTTGTCCTGCAGCCCAGCCAAAGAGACTCTCTGGCCGTTTGACATCTGTCTCCCTTCCTCCTGCACAAGGCAAGACAGCGGTCCCAGGGAGTTGTACAAGTCCCTCTATTCCTTCTGGACATTCTGTTACCCACCTCATCTATCTTGTTCACAACCAAGTGTTGTTTTGTTTCTGTGGCTGAAGCTGCACAAGCTCAGGACTGTGGATGGATAAAGGAACTTCCTTTTGGTGGTAGAAGACCCGTCCCTCCCCGCTGCTGTTGGGTTGTTGGACTGTTGTCTTGCCCCAGCCAAACCCTTCCTTTGGCATTGCTGCAGGATTTGTCGTACCTCCCTCCCACCCTCGGATGTCTCTCAAATGGGCCAACTTTTCCACAAGACTGCAGCCTCATCCTCTCCACTTTGGTCATGATTTCTCCCATCAGCTCCTGGTTACAGAAGCAAATCTCTACTGTGTGTGTTGAACTGCCTGACCAAAAGCAGCTCATGTGTGTCAACTACTATGGGGGGAATATTCTCCTCTGGACATAAGGGATGTTTCCTGTTTGGTCTCCTGCTTACACTGAGCATTGGTGGCAATAGAAAAAGAAGTGGTGATGGTCAGGGTGCATTTCTGGAACTTCAGGGAGCAAGCCTAGATTCATATCTTAATTTTGTTCTGTTACACATTAGTACTCCCCTTTTAAATGTATTATTCTCTAGAGTAAACCTGATTGAGTTGACTGAGTCTCCTGTACATTGAATTGGGAAAAGGCTTTTTACAAACTACATTATGGGTGTTTACCAGTTCATCAGTGCTGTTTTGGGTTTCCACCCAAGACCTAGTTTTATCCCTGTTTGTACTTCTCTTGTTCCAATTCTCTCTGTCTTCCTTGGTGACAAACCACCTAAGCATGTTTACAGTAATCTGCCAAAGTAGGTGTCAGGATGTGGGCCCTAGAGATGCAGAATGCGCCAAGAATGCCAAGCTAAGGAGTTGACTTCCAGATTGCCCCTTATAATGCCAGGCCAAGAGGCTTGTTTTTTTGGGCCTGATTTCGGGGCTGGAGATGCCAGCCAGGCTGAGCAGCATGAGTACAAAACCTGGGCTTTTTACTGGACATACAAGAGCCATTGGGAGCCGAGCGCGTCGGGCACTGTTCCAGGACAGTGTCCCTCCTGGAAAAAGTAGAAGCGTTGATTAATGTTCTGATGCCCACTAAGCCCCCCGCCAACGATGTGGGCAGACACAGAGCAATATTAATATTGCTGCTACGTGCAAATCCCAGAGGGTCCATTCATGGTCCATCCCCGGGATTAGGCGATGCTGCTCAATCATCCCCAGATCCAGCCGGAGATTAAGGTATTTCTCCCCTGGCCAGATTAGGTGGCATTACCAGCGACTTTGGGGTCCACGCTCTCCCCCCCCCCCC
>NW_024811135.1:0-2802 GCF_019175285.1 Sceloporus undulatus | reverse complement strand
TTCCTGAAACATGGAAAAATGCAAATATTACTTTACGACCAAAAGAGGGCAAAGATAGACAAGAGATGACAAACTACAGACCTATCTCTCTTCTCAACATCGATTAAAAAATCTTAACATCTGTTTTGGCCTACAGACTAAAGAATGTCCTTAAAGAATACATTAATTTTGATCAGACTAGTTTGTTGCCATCTCGATATCTAAAGAATAACATCAGGACCATAATTAACATCTTTGAATATTATGAAAAAAGCAATGGGAAAAAATTGGCTTTAGTATTCGCAGACGCTGAGAAAGCTTTCAATAAGGTCAACTGGAAATTTATGATTGAAGTTCTCAAAAGAATGAATATTGGCACAAATTGTCTAAATTGGATTCAAAAAATTTATACTAATCAAAAAGCCCAGTTAATAATAAATGGAAAAAACCCCCCAAAGTATTGATATATATAAAGGAACACGACAAGGATGTCCCTTGTCGCCGCTTCTTTTTATAATAATAATGGAAGTTTTGGCCAACAACATTAGACCAAATAAAGAAATTGTTGGAACACAAATAAAAGGAACTGAATATAAATTAAAGGCCTTCACAGAAGACATGGTGGTTATCCTGGAAGATCCGACTAATCAAATAGGAAATTTGTTTAGAACATTTGAAGAATTTGGAAGAGTTTCCGGTTTCAGAATAAATAGAAGTAAAACTGCGATACTCACAAAAAATCTTACAAAGGGAGAAGAACAAGAAATTGAGAGGACAACAAAATGCCAAACAAAGAAAAAAAACCCAAATATCTAGGAGTATGGGTCACAAATAAAAATAGTGAATTGTTTGAAAACAATTATAAGAAGCTATGAGGAGAAATTAAAAAAGATTTGCTTAAGTGGTCCAAGCTGGAAATATCAATCATGGGCAGGACTGAAACAATAAAAATGATGGTGTTGCCAAAAATCAATTTCTTATTTCAGACAATTCCAATTTGTATCAGTAGCTATATGTTTATGGAAAAAAAAACTTTATATGGAATAATAAAAAAGCCAGAATACAACGGAAGACAATGATGCGTCAAAAAGAAGATGGAGGAGGGGGAGCTTCAAATTTAGAATTATACTATCAAGCAAACATTTTAAATTGGCTGACAGAATGGATAAGATTAGAAAACCCCAATCTGCTAAAACTGGAGGGATTCAATAATAGGTTTGGTTGGCACGTCTATCTATGTTATGCAAAGGCAAAGGTACATGAAGAATTCTCGCAACACGTGATTAGAAAATCGTTACTAAAAACATGGGAGAAAGTCCAAAATAAATTATACAGGAAAATTCCTCTAAGGACTTCAACACATGAAGCCTTTTTTGGCAGATGGAAAACAATAGATAAATGGTTGAACTACAGGGATTTACTAATCAGAAATCAAGATGGACAAGATCAATTGAAACTGATCAATGAACTTGCACAGCTAGACAGTAGTTTGCATTGGTTTCTTTACACTCAACTGAAGGAGTGTTTTAAAATGGATCTTAAAGTGAACGGAATAGGAGATGAAACCGAAGAATTTGATAAAATACTCTTAGGCAAAGAACATAAAAGAACATCCAAACTATACAAATTTCTACAAAAATTAGATCAAGAACAGGACATAATATCGGAAGTAATGATAAAATGGGCTTCAGATTGTGGAAACATTATCGATTTAGAAAGCTGGAAATACGTTAGAGAAAAAACTAAAAAATTTACAGTGTCACAAAATTTGAAAGAAAATTTCTGGAAAATGGAGAATCGATGGTACTTAACCCCAAACAGATTGGCCAAGATTGTTGAGAAGAAGCCAAATTTATGTTGGAAATGTCAAGCGGCAAGGGGCACATGGTTTCATGTGTGGTGGCGTTGTCCCAAACTGAAAATTTATTGGAAACAAATATAAACATGATAAACAAAATGCCATTTGAGATTGAAAGGAAATATTGGAGAATATTACTGTACTTGGTAACAGCGGCAAGACTATTAATTGCCCAATACTGGAAGAAAAATGACATACCAGATTTAGATTTATGGCTACAAAAATTATTGGATATAATTTAGATGGACAAACTTACAGCATATGTGAAGCAAAAAGATATTGATAAAGTAGAAAGAGATTGGTATCCAATACTGATATTTTGTAAATCGAGATGGTTATAAAGAAGGGGTTCAATTGAAAAGTTGAATGTATTTAAGATATAAGCATTTATTTTCGGTTAAAACAAGGTTAGCACATTTAATGACGGATGAATTTCAGATGTACTAAAAAGGAAGATAACAGACTTTTTTTACATAAACAGACAAAAGGGGGACAATAAGCTCAAGGGTGGGATATGGGCTGAAGGAAGTTATTGGGAAAATGTTACTGAAGGGGACTATGTACGATGTGAAGTATGTAATCCTGACAGCAATGTATAATCGAGATTTTATGTTTTGAAAAAACGGAAATAAAAAGAAATTAAATAAATAAATAAATACTGATGTAAGCTATGTGACGAAAATGTGCATCATTTGATTCACATTTTTGATTGACATTTTTTTAAAAAAAACGAGAACGATTGAATGCATTTGAAATGGAGGCTTCATTTTAAATTGATACTACAGTAATGTGAATGTTAATATGATTAAAATGCCATGGAGAGATTCAATTGTGGTTAATGTAGTGGGAACTTCGATTTGGTATCACAACATTGCATTTCCCTGGATCTCCTCTGTACAAAAATGTGAGTGTGGATGACCCTTTTGCGGGGTGTCTCCTGTTGTAAAAACAGGCTTAAAATGGCC
>NW_024811134.1:0-2803 GCF_019175285.1 Sceloporus undulatus | reverse complement strand
GGGGGGGGGGGGGAATCCTCCTCTTAGAAGCCAAAGCCCAATGTTTCTGAATAATAACAACAATAATAATAATAATAATAATAATAATACTATCCTCCCATTTCTGGTCCCTTTTAAAACTCATATTTCCCAGAAGGAGCAGAGCTGTGTAAGAAAACCATCTCAGAAAAGACACACAAAGAGACACATTTCCTTCCTTTCGGCCCAAGGAGCTGGGCTTCCTTATGACTATAAAGCCTGAGGGAAAGAAAGAGAGGCCAATGGTCAGTTCAACTGAGGCCTCAGAGAAGGTTCCAGAACATTATTCCCCACAGTCACAAAATGGCTGCTAGAAAACAAAATGGCTGCCAGAACACAAAGTGTGTGTTTGGGGCAGGGGGCGGGGTCTTCTAGCTGTTCTGCCCCCATTGGCCAGCCTCTAAAAGAGGTGGAGCTTCTGCTTCTCTATTTAGTTCTGCTTGCAGAAGAGTGAGAGAGGAGAGAGCAGCGGAGTTTTAGAGGGAGAAAGAGATAGAGAAGAAGGAGAGAGAGAGGAGCAAAGTGACAGCAGAGAGAGAAGGCCTGGAACCACTAGGCTTCACTGCTGCCCTGAGGTCTGGCTGGGCCTGGCTTGGGTCTACTGCTGCTGTTGCTTTTCTTTGGCCACTGCCATTAAGGTGGGGAGGAAGGAGGCCCAGCAGTCCTTCTAGGCATGGCCCACTCTCTCTGAAGGTGGGAGAGTGGGACTCCCCAAAGGGGATTGCGATGCTTTTAATGGTGGCTCTCATGCTGTAGCAAAGATGATGATGATGATGATATCAGGCCGGGGGGGGGGGGGGGGAGGAGGATACAACTGCCTCCAGACCTTAATCATCACTAATGTCACCTTTCTGGGCATTCTTGTTCTGCACCACTGTACAGTAATGGCCATGGCTCAGTGATATGGAACTCTGGGAATGTTCTTTTGGTTTGGCATTTTAGGGGTTGTTAAGGTTTGGAAATCATGTTTGGGATCCCTTCTGACTTTAGGGCCCTTTCATCCTCCATTTTGCAGGCTATGGACAGTTTGCGGCTAAGTAAAACACACGGCAGCAATAGTCCAGTTTGAGAGCGCTTTAACTGCGCTGTCCCAGTGCTAGGGAATCCTGGGAACTGGAGTTTATTGTGGCACCAGAGCTCTCTGACAGAGAAGGCTCAGTGTCTCAGAAAACTACATTTCCCAGAATTCCCTAGCACTGAGCCAGGGCAGTTAAAACAGTTTCAGATTGGATTATTGCTGCAGTGTTTTGGACTTAGGTGACCCTTGGCAAGTCACACTCTCTCAACCTCAGAGGATGGCAATGGCATCCCCTCCCTGAAGAAACCTGCCAAGGAAACCCCATTATAAGGTTGCCTTAGGGTTGCCATAAGTTGGAAACGACTTGAAGACACACATGAAGAACAGAAAAATGTCTGCAATTTTTTCACAGGATGTACATGGGAATGGGAGGCAGTGTGGTGCAGTGGTTTGAGTGTTGGGTTACAACTCTGGAGGCCATGGTCCAGTGCCCCACTCCACCATGAAACCAGCTGGGTCCCTTGGGCAAGAAGTCACACTCTCTCAGCCTCAGGGAAGGCAATAGCAAAACTTCTCTGAACAACTCTTGCCAAGAAAACCCCAGGAGAGGCTCCTCAGAAGTCAGCAATGACTTGGAGCCACACCACAAAAACAACAACACCTCAAGAAAGAGCCAGCGTGGTTTAGTGGCTGGAGCATTGGACTATGACCCTGGAGACCAGGGCTTGAATGCCCTCTTGGCCACAGAAACGCACCGAGTGACCTTAGGCAAGTCACACTCTCTCAGCCTCAGAGAGAGGCACTTGCAAAACCACTTCTGGACAAATCTTGCCAAGAAAAGCTTGCGAAGGGCTTCCCTTAGCATTGCCGTTAAGTCAGAAATAACTTGGAGGCACACAGCGACAACAAGAGAAGTAACGCCACTAACACACAAGGCAGCTAGGGACAAAGAAAGAAAGAAAGAAAGCTGTTGATAATTTGTCTGGTCAAGAAGGCATGGGAGTTGTAGTCCTAGTTCAGAGGGATTGGAGGGGCCTTACTGCAGGGCTGGACCCCCTCCTCCTGTTTCTCTCCATGTGGATGCTGGGAGAGCCAGTCCAGGAAATACACTTTAAATCCAATTGGCAAGAGGAAAGGCTACTACTGCCTTTCAGATCCAGTTTGCCACAAATCCTTTATGGGGCCAGAAACCCCTTTGTTAGGAAGCGAACACCGAATATCTCAGGAAGGCCCTGTATCTCCCAAGGCCCTCTCCCTCCAGGACATCCTTCCACTCTTCCCCTCAGTCTCTCTCTCTCCCCTGAAGGCCTCAAATGTCAACTGATAAGCGCTGAGGAAGGGGCAGCCATTTTGTGTTCTAGTGGCAATTTTTTGTCCTGGAAGCCATTTTGTTTCCTGGCAGCCACTTTGTGTTCCAGGGGGCATTTTGTGTTCTGGCGGCCATTTTGTGCTAATTGTGACTGTAGGGAATAATGTTCTAGAACCTTCTCTGAGGCCTCTTTCTCTCCTGAGGCTACAGAGAGAGAAGGTGGCCAGAAGGAAGTGTGTCCCTTTGTGTGTCTTTTGTGTCTCTTTTCTGAGAGGGTTTTCTTACACAGCTCTGCTCCTTCTGGGGAACATGGGTTTTAAAAGGGATCAGAAATGGGGATGATAGGTTTAATAGAAGCCTTATTATTATTCTTAATAAACATTGGGCTTTGGCTTCTAAGAGGAGGCTAGTCCCCCCAAAAAAGCCAAAAGTGGCTCCTTTGGGAGGTTTTAAAAGTT
>NW_024811133.1:0-2803 GCF_019175285.1 Sceloporus undulatus | reverse complement strand
TTCTTTGTTATTTCAACACAATGGACTCATTGATGCATATAAGTTCTAAATTTGTACAAAACTGACCCTTTCTTCTCTTCTCAGTCCTCAGCTCCATTCCGAGCCATATGAGCAGCAGAGGCAAACATACAAATACACACACACACACAGAGACACACACACTTAGAGAGACAGATCTGTATGTACAAAGCAGAGTCTTCACAGCCTTTCCCTCCTGAGTCCAGCTCCAGAGCTTGGGCTCCATTCCGGAAGGAAGGAAGGAAAAGGAAGGAAGGGTGTAGTCCTTCCCTTCTTCCAAATGCCGACAATGAAATAAGCAGCAGCAGCTAAGGCTTTGCGGTCCCTGCGCATGCTCAAGAGGGACCTTTGGTGGCAAATGTGCATGCACAGTCTCAGCCCCTGAATGTGCTGCCCTCACAGCCTGCTCTGAGGGAGGGAAGTGGGGAGAGCCCTCAGTCATTCAGAATGGATGGAGGATCTTCTGGGGGAGGGGTGATGTAAGGACGGAAACCCTGCCAGACCTCCTCTCCCTTCTCTCCCTTCCCTGCCCCCTCCTCTGGGGATTCCTTGGGGCCCAGGTACTTGGGGGGTTATTTTGAGAAAAGAGGAAAGGGGGGGGAACCCTTGGAGAGAGGCCTGGCCATGGAGGGGAGGGGGATTCAGAGGTAAAAAGGACTTTGAGGAGTCCCCTCCCTCTTGGAAAGTGGGGAAGAGGAGAGACCCTCCCTCATTTGGGGAAGAGTTTTGTGCCAAATACAAAGCATCACACAGGATAGGGTTCAATAGCATTGGAAACAAGATTTTTTTGGGGGTGTGAGAGTTGTTTTCTCTGGGGTCCTGGGGGGAGGGGGTTCTGTCTGGGGGAGAAGAGCCAAAATCTAGGCCAAATCCAAGAGGAGACAGACGGAGGGACCCCAAAGCCCCATCTGGGGAGACTGACACTTCCCTGGCAACCTGGGAACTAGGCTTAAAGGCCCACAGGATCCAAATTAGGCGTTCCCCACATATACATACCTTTCCCTTCACAACAACCCTGCAGACGAGGACCAACAGAGACACCCTCAGCTCCAAAAAGAACACCCTCCTCCCGGTTTTGGGAACATGCTGAACAGACCTTGCACCCCCTTTAAAGGATGTAGGTAAAAGGAGTAGAAGGAAGGAATAAAGGAGTGAAAATGCCAAGGGAAGAGAAGCATAAAGGGACAGCTTAAATGGGGGGGGGGAATCTGGAACCTGATCCAGGCACCTGCCCCCCAGAACCCATCATTAGAGCCTACCACAAATCACTGTGATGCTTTAAATGACTATTTCACAGATAATATCTCTCAGATAAGAGCTGACTTGGATGCCAGCATTATTGCGGAGGCTATAGGTGAGGTGTCCAGTGACTGTGACTAAGATCATACTGGATCAAACTGAATCTGTGAGTACTGAGGATGTAGACAAACTCCTTAGAAGTATAAAGAAGACAACTTGCCCTTTGAACCCTTGCCCTTCATGGCTGGTCCTCCAAGGAGGAGATGCACTTAGGACTCACCTGAGCTATATCATAGATGCATCTCTTAGGGAGGGCTATTTTCCATCTTGCTTAAGAGAAACGGTGGTACGGCCGCTTCTGAAAAAGCCCTCCCTAGATCCCTTGGACATGAACAATTACAGACTGGTCCCCCATCTTCCATTTCTAAGCAAGGTGATTGAGAGGGCAGTTGCTCTTCAAGTCCAAGTGGTCTTGGATGAAACAGATTATCTAGACCCTTTTCAAACTGGCTTCAGGACGGGATACAGAGTCAAGATTGCTATGGTCTCCTTAGATGATCTCCGCTTGAGCATCGACAGAGGAAGTATGACCCTGTCGGTGCTTTTGGACCTCTCAGTGGCTTTCGATAGCGTCAGCCATGGTATTCTTCTGGAAAGCCTGAGGGAATTGGGGATCGGGGCATTGCATTGCGGTGGTTTTGGTCCTATCTCAGAAGCAGATTCCAGATGGTGATGCTTGGGGACAGTTGATCCTCCAAAAGGGAGCTTAAAGTTGGCACCCTTTGTCGCATCATCCTGTCTCAAATGCTATTTAACATCTACATGAAACCGCCTGGAGAGATCATCCGGAGGTATGGGATGGGGTTTTATCAGTACGCTTATGACATCCAATATCTCTCCATGCCCCAGACTTCAGCGTCAACTAAGGAAGGCATCTCCCCTCTGAATGAATGTCTTGAGGGAGTAATGGGCAAGATGAGGAAATCAGATTGAAAGTGAATCCATTTAAGACAGAAGTACTTGTTGTTGGAGCCTCTAACCCAGGTATAGAGGTTTGTCTACCGCTCCTGGACGGGGTCACAGTTCCCCTAAAGGACTATGTTTGCCGTTTGGGGCTGCTCCTGGTTCCTTTGCTCCAGATGTCAGCTCAGAGAGATGCAACGGCCAAGAGTGCCTGTTATCAGCTTCGGTTGATATGCCAGCTGCGCCCTTTCCTGGAACCTGAAGACCCAAAAACTATGGTTCATGCACTGGTAAGCTCACATCTTGACTTCTGCAATGCGCTTTACATAGGGCTACCCTTGCAGTAAGTCTGGAAACTTCAACTAATTCAAAATATGGAAGCTCACTGTGACTATTTATTGATTGATTGATTTATGTTCAGGAGAGCTTTATTTATAAATTCAGTTATACATTTGTGATAGTACTTTCCAGTTATTTATAACTTCTGTCGCATCTCTTGAACATACACAATATTTACAGATTGGTCATATTTACAACTTCTAATACCTTCCAATACATGTTTTATTTATTATCTTGGCATCAC
>NW_024811132.1:0-2803 GCF_019175285.1 Sceloporus undulatus | reverse complement strand
TTATTATTATTATTATTATTATTATTATTATTATTATTATTATTTTCTTATATCCCACCTTTCTCCCAATATGGGGACTCAAGGTGGTGAATAGCAGGTTTAAAACAATACAATACAATTTAAAAATTACCACACTACACTCTTATAGTGCTTCTATTCCACTTTTTACTGCTCTGGCTGCCTCCTGTTGCATTCTGAGGTTTTTAGTTCAGTGAAGCCTAAGAGCTGTCTGGCTGAGAATTCTAAATGCCTCTCCTTTTGTTGAAAAAGAAAGAAGAGGAGTTAAAGGTGCATCCCCATAACAAAAACCCCCAAAATCAAATTAAAATTGTGAAAAAACAATTAGAATTAGAAGCTATTACAGAAACTGAAAAGAAATTAAAACTATTAAGGCAAAGGAATTTTGAGCAAGCAAATAAAACAGGAAAGTGGTTAGCGCATAAGGAAAGAAAGAGAGAAGAAAGTAATTAGTAAAATTAGAAAAGGAGATTTAATATTCACACAACAGAAAGATATTGAAAAAGTTTTTACAGAATTTTATAAAAACCTGTATGCCAAACAGGAGGTTGAAGATGAGAAAATTAAGGACTATCTGGATGGAACTGAAATTTGACCATTATCTGAAGAACAGCAGAGATGTTTAAATAATTTAATAACAAAGGATGAAATCCGGGAAGCAATAAAACAATGTAAGGTGGGCAAGTCACCTGGGATTGATGGCCTAACAGCTTTATTTTACAAAACCTTTGGCCCATTACAAACGGGCCTTAAAGTGCACACTCTGTGCGTGCTAGGGTTAGAAAGGGGTGTCCTTTCCAGATGCCCTCAACCCTAGCACGCACGGAGCGCGCACAAAATGGTGGCGGCTGTTCCACACAGCTGCCACCATTATGACGTCATGACTGTGCCACCTCTATACGGGGCGGCGCGGACGTGACATCATCACGCTACGCCAGGGCGAATAGTGCGCCCCTTCCCTGGCTGCAAAAGAAGCTCCAAAACGGAGTTCCTTTTCCATTTGCGTCGCTGGGCACAGCCTTCAGACAGCTGTGCCCAGTGACGCAGAGGAGAAAGGGGCCAAGCGGCCCCTTTCTCCTCCTCCCTCCGCCGCCGCAGGGTGTCCTTGGAACTTGAAGCCCCAAGGATACCCCTTTCCAGGATGTGGGGAAGGGGCCTTTTGCCACTTCCCCGCAGCCTGGAAAGTGGCGGAACGGGGCCTCAGCGGCTGCCGCTCTAGCTGCTGAGGCCCCGATCCGTCTGGGAAAGGGGTGGGTGCAAGCCACCGCTTTTCGGCGGTCTGTAACCCGCCTTTGTTGAGGAGATATGTGACCCACTACAGAAAGTTATGAATGACGCTTTGAGAGGCAAATTACCGGATTCTTGGAAAGAGGTGGAAATAATGTTAATACCTAAAGAAGGGAAAGATATATGCAACCTGACCAACTATAGACCTTTTTCCCTCCTCAACAAAGATTACAAGATTTTTACATTAATCCTATCTCATAGACTAAAAGAATGCTTAGAGGAATTAATTGATGAAGACCAAAGAGGATTTCTACCTAAGCGCCACATGAGAGGGAATGTTAGAATAATTATAGATACATTAGAATATTTTGAGCATCATATCGATAAAAAAATGGACTTATTCTTTCTCAATTTCGAAAAAGCCTTCGACTCAGTAAATTGGAGTACATTGGTAGAAGTATTGAAGAAAATGAAGGCAGGGGAAAATTTTATAAAATGGATTGAGAAAATTTATACAAACCAGAAGGCTCAGATAAGGGTTAATGGAGAAAGAACCGTTATTTGTAGACATATTTAGAAGAACTAGACAGGGGTGTCCACTCTTCCCATTATTATTTTTAATAATTATAGAACTTTTGATTAAGGACATAAAATCGAATACAATTATTAAAGGGGTTAAGAGTAAAAAACATGATTACAGGATAAGAGCCTTTGCAGATGACGTAGTAATAATTATGGAAGACCCATTTGAAAACATAGATGAAATCATGAGATTACTAGATATATTCGGTTTAGTAACCGGTTGCAAAATTAACAAAGATAAATCACCAATCATGACTAAAAATATGAAACCAAAGGAAGTGAAGGATCTAGAAGAAAAAATCATGAATAAAAACTGGTAAGAAGGTCAAATATTTGGGTATACAGATTTCAATAAAAGCTTCAGAACTATTTGACAATAATTACAAAAATGTGTGGGCAAAAATTAAGACAGACTTAATAAACTGGAACAAACTAAATTTATCAATAATGGGAAGAGTGGAAACAATTAAAATGAATGTACTGCCTAGAATCTTATTTTTGTTCCAAATGATCCCCATTGTAAATTCTGACAAAGTGGTTAAAGACTGGAGTAAAGATATTGCACAATTTATATGGAGAGGAAGAAAACCTAGAGTTAAAATTCTTCAAGATGCCCAAAGTAGAGGGGGACTCAACCTCCCAGATCTAAAATTATATTTCGATTCATGTGCTCTGCTATGGATTAAAGAATGGATTACTTTATCCGACAAGAAATTATTAGATCTGGAATCAGACGGGTCAAATTTTGGGTGGCATGCATATTTGGCATATGAGAGAGATAAACAAAATAAAAACTTTTCAAAACACTGCATTAGGAAATCTTTAATAAGAGTTTGGAACAAGTACAAAAGTAGAATATTGTCGAAAATGACCGTGGGTCTCTCCTCACGAGGCCTTTTACAGGAAGGAGTTGATAAAGGACCAGAAATGGTACACTTATAGAGACATTTTGGAAAAAAGGAATGGCATATGGATT
>NW_024811131.1:0-2804 GCF_019175285.1 Sceloporus undulatus | reverse complement strand
CCATCAGGAAAGTACACAAGGGCAATATTACCCTAGCATTTCAGTGCACAGTATTCCTTACAATCATGCACATCCACTCTGAGCTATCAGGCACACGGCACTGCCTGTTCATTTATTATTTACAGGGCCTCTTAGCTTGTACATTCAGCAAAAATTCACTTAAGTCTCTTCAGTTGTTTTGCTACCTGTGACACCTGTTGCAGTAGCTCTTCCAAGTAAAGAAATTATTAATGTAGTGGAAACCACTCAAAGGATGGCCAAAAGAAATCACTTCAGATCTGTAAACTATTATAAAACCTGTTAGCAAAAAAGGAACTGGTGTGGAGATATATATATATATATATACACACACACACACACACACACACACTCACACACACACACACACACACATACACACACACACAATGAAGTGTCTTCCCACTTGGCCTCCAAAACAGCTTAATAGCTGTACAAGATATGCTTAACTCTGTGACTAGCCAGTTCTGGGGTTCTTAAATGCACTTGTGTGAGAATAGGCAGCAGTGGGAGGCTATAAGCACTTAGAAGATAACCCTCCATAGCCTTTGTGACTAAGAAGGAGTCTCATTTAATTCAAGTGGGTTTCATTTATGGTGCATAGACACACACAGAGTTATAGCCTGATTTTCCAAATAAAGCAGCAATACTGGCTTCAGGCCTGTTGAGGCTGAATGACATGTGCTTCCATCTGGAGGCAACCAACATTGTGATGTATCTATAAAAGGCACATGTTCTAACAACAAATAATTGCTTTATTAAACGTCATGATTATTATTGACATTCCATTTCCTACCTTTTGCTCAGTTAATTCAAAAGTATACCTGGCTCTCCCCCTCATCTGTTTATTCTCACAATGACCCTGTGGCTGAATCTGCACTGCAAAAATTTCCAGTGACATGCTCTGGAAATCTGGGAGCTGTAGTTTTGTGAGACATTTGCCTTTTCTGTCAGAGCTCTCTGACAATTCCCAGAATTCCACAGCACTCAGTCATGGCAGTTTAAAAGGAGTCAAACTGGTTTATTTCTGCTGTGGAGATACAGTCTGGGTCTCCCAATTCCCAAGCCAACCTTTAACCACTTTACCACATTGCCCCTGAAAAGTCTTTCAAAAATCTGGATTTTTAAAGTTGCATAACATTATCATTGTCATCATCAGCATTTCTTAGACACCCTTCTAAAATGACTCAAAACACCTTATAGTTAAGATATTCAAAATATAAGGACAAAAAACACCATATAAAGTGCAATATAAAACAACAACACTCCCAAGAACAAATTATAGGGATAATCAATTGGGCAAAGGCTGATATTAAAGATTGCCCAACCAGATCCAATTAGATCTGGTGACAAATGTTTTTACTTGTCACTGAAAATATGACAATGTTGAGGGCCAGGCCAGCCTCACTGAGAAATTTTTATATTGGATGCCACAACTAAAATAGTTACTTCTTGTTACCATCTGAGGCCCTTAAAAAAAACTCAGGTGTTGAACTTGTTTGTATGGAAAGGCTCATGACAAGAAATGTATACCTTCAAGTATGGATTTCCAAGACATTTGAGGCTTTATAGGTTAAATAAAACCCATGTACACTCTGAATTTGGCCAAGAAACATATAAGCAATCAGTGGCACTTGGCTAAAATTTTATCTGAATATTTATCAAATATTCATTAAATTTGTTGTTGTTGTTAACTACCTTCGATGTACACTTAAGGCTACCCTGTGGATGAGACATCTCCAAGACTCCCCATCCTCCACTACTCTACCTGATAGCAATATATAACATATGTAATTTGATTTTAATTAAAATTGTGCCAAATACATAAGCACAAACATAGAAAGAATCCTACAAAGAAAATGAAGAATTCAGTAATTTGTGGGGATAGTGAACTGTAGGAATTTACTGGGGTTATCTTCCAAATTGAGGTAGGCAGTGGCTTTTTCACTCTTTTTAAACAGGAAAAGAAAGATAATTGCTACTGCTTCAAGTAGTTTATATGGTTGCCCTCAGCAGCCCAGCAGTTTTGCAGTCTGGAATACAATGTTCCATGGGAACACTGCTAGGTTATGGCAGGGTCATTTCAAGCAGCATTCAAGGAGAGGGGATGGAAGAATATGGCCACCCCCACTGGCTATTGGGACACCTCATTGGGACACATGCACTTGGAACTGGGCTGTGAATCTCTTGGTATTCTTCTAAGCTTGTCCCTTGAATGTGAAAATAGACTTTTTTTTCTTTCAAGCACTGCTGCCAAGGATATTGAAAACAAGCATGATCTCCCCCTTGAATGTGTACGTGTGCCTATATTCTTTCAATCATATGATAGCTCTGAAGGAAACAACAACAAAAATAATGCTTTAGGGAAAGGTGGAATGCCACAGCAAAAAGCAAGTGAAGTATGAAAATAGCTAGGTTTCCAATAATACCAACTGTGCATGTTTAACCTTGTCAAGGCAGCAGGTAGCTTCTCTGGCAGTGCAAAGAACAAGAGAAAACTAACACATTTCTGTTGGAAAAAAATTGTCCTTCACCTTTGCCACTAACTTTGTCCCCTTCCTACTTTTTTTTGTTAAAGAAACTGGTATTTAATTATCGGTGTGCTGGATCTAATACACTTTCCACTGTCACGCTCACAATACACTGTCAAACTGAGGGCAAATACGTGAGCTGGTGAAAAGAAAAACAAATTGTTCTTGCTTTTCTGAGATACGTGGGCTTTCATTCATGATTGCAAACATTTATCTGGCAATGAACATACATACAGGAGCAACAAGAAGGCCACA
>NW_024811130.1:0-2804 GCF_019175285.1 Sceloporus undulatus | reverse complement strand
AGAAGGAAGAGGTGTGAAAACTGGAGGAAGGAACTTCAATAATTTAATGTATGCAGATGACGTCAAACTACTAGCAGAAAAGACCAAAGATTTGCAGTAATTATTGAAAAAAGTCAAGGAAGAAAATGCAAAGGCATGTCTGCAGTTGAACATTAACAAATTATAAAAATAATAACCATAGAAATTTAGATAACTTTAAAGCAGATAAAGAAGACATTGAAATAGTTCAAGATTTTTCACACCTTGGCTTTGTCATTAATCAGAATGGAGACTACAGTCATGAAATCAGAAGAAGATTAAGACTTGAAAGGGCAGCTATGAAGGAACTAGACAAGATTTTGAAATGTAAGAATATATCAGTGAATACTAATATTAGGATGGTACAAGCCATTGTATTTCCCATCTCTGTGTTTAGGTGTGAAAGCTGGACAGTGAAGAAATCTGATAGGAAGAAAACCATTTCAGATGTCATGTTGGAGAAGACTCCTTCCTGGAAGCCAGGATGACTGAATTGAGGCTGTCATACTTCAGCCACATCATGAGAAGGCATGTCTCATTAGGAAGGACAATATGCGGGGGAAGGTAAAGAGAGGACAGAAGAAAGAGAGGAAGATCACATACTAGATGGATAGACTCAATCAAAGGGACCCCAGGCCTGGGATTACACGACCAGAACAGACAGGCAGAGGATAGGGGAGCTTGGAGATGTCTCATTCACCGGGTTGCCATGAGTTGAGGTTGACTTAAAACAGCCATAAAATAACCCAAGTTACATGCTAAGAAAAAATAAATTTCACACTGTGATTTGGCATAGTGTACTAAGTAGCTTGACAACATCTCTAGTTGAAACCAGAGAGGATGAAAACTATGCTCCATTTTGCATCATCCAAACTGACCCTAAGGGCTATACCAACTGAAAACACCAAGTCTATATGCTTCCAATTATGCAATTTGTTCTATCCTCATTACTTTAATATCCTTGGGAACTTCATCAAGCATGATCTGGTAATGGTAAGGCTGTGGCAAGCACCTTTAGTGCTTGAAGACAATCTCCTGCTTCCAAACTCTTGCCAACTCTATCTTCCCTTTGCTCTTAAGACGTGTTGGAAATAATTCAGAGGATAATAAGTTGTCTGCTTATCTGAAGATCTAGGCCAGATGTGAAAAAATGTGGCCCACTTAGGCTCTTCTTGTGAATCATCCCAAGGTTTTTCTTGGGGTTCTCCAGGTACCCCTCAAGAAAACATATTGAAGAAAAAAAGAAATATCCTATATGTCTGAGTGAAAACTACAACTGAATGTAACAGCACTATTTTAATATGACAAAGTTTTATCTAACACTTTGAACTTCTAATTCCACAAAAACCACTTTATCATTTTTAGTTTCTGTATAACTTATTGGGCTTTAAAACTGTAAAAGATGATACTAAATAAGAAAGCCAACCAAATGGCAAACAGAAAAGAGGAATGAATGAATTTATTACGGCATACAGCCAGCATAAAATAATAAAATCTTTACAAAAATTATCTTACATCCAGTTAGAAACATTTACAGTATATTCCAGCATATCATATAAACATTATATTCAAGAGGAAGAATTAGACAAATTAGACTAAGAGGAAGATTAAGACAAATAATTTGCTTACAATGATTCTGGATCTGGATCAATAAAGGGTGTAGCTCCAAATGGGTCAATGTTAGCTAGTAACATTTTGCTGATAATAGAACTTCCTGCAATAGAGGCAGCAAGACCCGCTCTTAGACCTGATGGGAAAAGGGGGAAATGTATTCTGTAACTACCTTATATTGACCTTAAATCACTATTAGAAATCCTTTTAAGGAAGAATGGCAGGTAAAAGCATTTACTCATAATTTTAAACAAGAAAATATATTGCTTGAGGTTGTTTTTGTTCTAAAATGTTTCATTTTTCAGCTACAAATGTTGAGTATAAAAAGATATGGGTTGCCTTTTTTCCATTCCACTCCCTGGCCATCATATTTTTTGTTGTATCAGTGCCCTGTCCTTTCTAACAGAAGAGCCAAACAATCAAAGCAGTCTGTGATTCCATAATGACTTCATCAAGAATATTATCATTTCAAGGAATACAGTGGGACCTTGGTATCCACTGAAGTTTTGGTTCCAGGACCTCCATGGATACCAAAATCCATGGATGCGCAAATCCCATTAAACTGCTATATTCAAAGCCTTACAAGATTCCAGATGAACTGATATGAATCTCAGCTTCAGACAATGTGCAGATGTTTTAAAGGTAAACAATTAAAATGTCATTACCTGGGCAAATAATCCTTGTATTCAGTACAGGAAGATTTTCTTTGTTGGCTGCACAGGATGGAGCTGAAAAAGAACTTGTATATGAAGGAATGCGACTTCTTGGTCCACCTGGAGATCTGGGATCAGTTTTAACTGTTAAAAAACCAAGCGGGGGGAGAGGCAATGCATATAAAGTACATTGTTTTTTCTACATGTAAGTAAAATATATGATACTTTTTATTTCTTTAGGACTTCAAAAGACAATAGAGAACAGAATTTCTGCTGGTATATACCTGTTAGTTTTCATGGAAATGCCAGAAAAAGGAAGTGTGGAATGTAGAAAAAAGTTACAAAACACAATGGTGCTGTATTGTTGTTGCAGGACTTCAATGGCAAAGCTACAGCCTACAGCTTCTGAGGGTTTCCTGGCCCTCCAGAGCAGGTTTTTGAGGTTCATGTGTGGCTAGAGCACCACTTGATTCTCCTGTTTAATCAGTAGAAATCCAGTGATGGAGCCTACTTCATCTACTA
>NW_024811129.1:0-2804 GCF_019175285.1 Sceloporus undulatus | reverse complement strand
AGTGGTCTCTTCCAACTCTACGATTCTATGATTCTATGATTCTATGATTCTCTCATCCCTGCCTGGAAGTGACAGAGATAAAAAGCAGCAACACCACAGTTGGTGCTCTTAGAGTAATTGCTGTTATTTAGGGTCCATAATTTTCCCTCCTTTTATTGTTCTTCCTCAGTCTGCTGCAACTGACTTTATGCAAAGCTGCTCCACAATGACTTCTCTAGCACAATTTATCTCCCATATTTCAAGTTGCAGTCTTTACCTTGCCAATAAAACCTACAAACTGTACCTATGGTTGCTTCTCCTCCTCCCTTATAGTGAATACAGTTTGCTAGATCTCTTTTACTACTTAATGATCCACAACACTTGTAAAATTGCTACTCAGTAGGTCATTTGCTCAAGTAACTATTCTAAGGCCTGTTACAGACTGCCCAAATAAAGCTGCTTCGGGTCTCTTTGGAGGTATGCTCTTTAAATGATGCATGGGTCCTAAGAGTCCGGAGGTCGCACCAAAGCCACACTCCATTCCTAAGCACAGGAGTGCAGCTTTGGTGCAGCTTCTGGACTCTTAGGATGCATGCATCATTTAAACAGCATACCTCCAAAGAGATCCGAAGCAGCTTTATTTTGGTAGTCTGTAACAGGCCTAAGAGAGGTTTATTTAAATCATTTCTGTGTCAGTGTAAAAAGGGATGGGAATTGTATGATCATAGATGTTCTTGGACTTCTGAGAGTAGAGCTGTAATTCTTCACCAGTTTTATTCTCAAGGAAAGTACTTTTTACATTTCCCCTCCACTATGAGAAAGTCTTTCAAAAATGCAGTTTTTGAAGGCTATTTGCAGTTTGGGATATTCCATGCAAAACTCGCATGTATTCTGTCTTGGGCAAGATCTGGCATTTTCTGTACAAAAAACCCCAGCATTTTCTGTTATTTCTATGCAATTTGATATTTTGAATATTTTCAGGTATTTTTCCACCTCTAAGTTGCAGTCAAACAACAGTCCAATAATTTCTGGAGGGCTGCACATTTCCCAGCCTTGCAGTAAAAGACCCATTTCAAACTGGTTTCAGGGTGGGATACGGAGTTGAGACTGTCATGTTCGCCCTAGTTGATGATCTCCGTCTGGGCATCAACAGGGGAAGTGTGACCCTGCTGGTGCTCTCGAACATCTCAGTGGCATTCGATACCATAAACCATGGTATCCTTCGGGAATGCTTGAGACAGCTGGGTATTGGGGGCACTGCGCTCCAGTGGCTCCATTCCTACCTCTCGGGCAGATTCCAGATGGTGATGCTTGGGGACAGCTGCTCTTCTAAGAGAGAAATGACATCTGGCACCCCTCAGGGTGCCATTCTGTCCCCAATGCTCTTTACCATTTACATGAAACTGCTGGATGAGATCATCCGGAGACATGGAGCGCAGTGTCATCAGTACGCTGATGACATCCAAATTTATTTCTCTATGTCTCCGACTGTTGCAGTGACTAAGGATGGCATCTCTCCTCTGGATGCCTGCCTTGGGTTGGTAATGGGCTGGATGAGGAAAAACAAACTCAGGTTGAATCCAGAGAAAACGGAGGTACTTGCGATAGGTACCTCAAGTCCAGGGATGGAGATTTGTCAGTCAGTCCTGGACGGGGTCACACTTTCCCTAAAGGATGAGGTTCACAGTTTGGGAGTACTCCTGGACCCGTCCCTGCAGTTGTCATCTCAAACAGATGCGACGGCCTGGAGAGCTTGGTATCAGCTTGGGTTGATACGCCAACTGCGACCCTACCTGGACCGAAAGGACCTTGAAGCAGTGGTACTTGCACTGGTAATCTTTTGTTTAGATTTCTGTAATGCGCTCTACTTGGGCTACTCTTGTACCAAGTCCGGAAGCTTCAATTGGTTCAAAATGCAGCAGCCAGATTGGTCACCGGTACATCTGGGTTTGACCATATAACATCAGTGTTAAAAGCTCTTCGCTGGCTGCCAATCAGCTTGCGGGCACAATACAAGGTGTTGGTTATTGCCTTGAAAGCCCTACATGGCTCAGGCTCAAGTTACTTGCGGGAACACCTGTCCCTACATAATCCACCCCATACTCTCAGAACATCTGGGAAGTATTTATTGGAACACCATAACACTAGGTTAAGGACAACTTCCCATAGGGCATTTACAGCTGAAGTTCCAAAATTATGGAATAGCCTACCGGAAGAGATCCGTGTCATCACTACCTTAGAGGCCTTTAAGTAGGCACTCAAAACATATCTCTTCTGGCAGGCTTATCCACCGGACTCCATATGAAAGGCTATGGGAAGGCTCCATTCTTGACTATGACTGTTGGCTATTTGATGAATTGCTATTTTAACAACTAATAGGAATGTCGGTCAATTCAGTATTAGTGTTTTATTGATTGTATCTGTATTACTGTATTATTTTATTTTATTTTATGTTGTTGTTGTTGTTGTTGTTGTTGTATTTTGGCAAGCCTCACATTCATTAGCAAAGTCAATGGTACATGTCTTGTATGCACCCTTGAATCTGATGGTGGTGTAAGCAAACTTCAGGAAATTTCAGCTGTAGAACAGCAGTAGACTGAACATGTATGGAATGACTTATGAACATGTATGGAATGACTTATGAGAAACTGGAGCGTGTCCAAAGGAGGGCGACAAAAATGGTGAAGGGTCTGGAAACCATGCCCTATGAGGAACGACTTAGGGAGCTGGGGATGTTTAGCCTGGAGAAAAGAAGGTTAAGAGGTGATATGATAGCCCTGTTTAAATATTTGAAAGGATGTCATATTGAGGAGGGAGCAAGCTTG
>NW_024811128.1:0-2804 GCF_019175285.1 Sceloporus undulatus | reverse complement strand
TATTATTATTATTATTATTATTATTATTATTATTACTATTATGTTGAATTCTCAAGCTTCAGCTATGGAACTTAGCCAAGCAATTGTTGGTGGTGTTAGAGGGTATTTGAGGGATGATCCCTTCCTGGGTATAGCTGCAATGTACCTGGCAGTCACCTATGCAGCCTCCATTTAAATTTATCCTCAAAGGGAAAGCCCGTGAGCTCCTGACTCAGGCTGCATCTGCACTGCAGAATTGATGCAGTTTAACATGGCTTTGACTGCCATGGATCCATGCTATGGATTCCTGGCATTTGTAGTTTGTTGTGGCACCAGAGCTCTCTGACAGAGAAGGCTAAATATCCCACAAAACTACAAATCGTAGAATTCCATAGCATTGAGCCATAGCAATTAAAGCAGTCTCTTCCACTGTCAAATAGTTCATATACCATGAAAGGGCTTCTTGTACTCTGTGGACTCCAATTAACTTGTGTGAGCAGCTAACTCATGTGAGCTAAAATATACTTCAAATGGGGGATCTGTGATCAGATTTTCTGATGTTTGATGACAATTCGGGCTCAACAAAATTCTGATTTTCCCCCCTCCTCTTATGTGAGATATGGTTTAGCATGAGTGAGGATAACATGCCAAGTGGACAAAAGTAGCAGAAAATTGTTTTCTTTCAAAAGAGTTCATTCCCCAAGATATATATTTTAAAGGAGTTCTAAGTGCTTTATTTTGTTCTAAGGGCTTTACGTTGCAGTTCTGGCAGAGTATGGTTTGCACAAATGAAGGATCCTATGAAACTGTATATTTTAGCTATGCCAGGGAAGTGCTGGGGATTGCCCTTTAAATTATTATGTTATGTTATGCCTCCATTATTATGCTATGTATTATACTATGTATTTTGGATTTTGTACTCTGTATTCTTTATTTTCATATATTTATTAGTATAATTACTTTATTGTTATAATATTGCTGTGATGTATTTGATGGGGGTGTATTTTGTATTTTTGATACCTTGCTTTGTAATCCGCTTTGATTCTGCAAGGAAAAGGCGGAATATAAATGAATAACTCATGTGGGGGAAGGGTCTGAACTGAATGAATACAGTGGTGATGGGAGATGAGAAGCAGCAAACCCAAACCTCTGCCATTTTCTGAATAATAAAAGTAGCTTTGTAGAGAGAGTTGGGCTTCTGCCACTAGGCAGATGGATTTTAGACTCCTTGTTTGCATCATGACCAAATGTTAGCTGTCCAGTGGCATTAATTTTATATTAGTAATCTTGTTGGATACTTTTTGCATTTGCCTTGCAGTTTGGGGCCAGCAAAAGATACAAGCACCGAGAACCAACTGAGGAAGTGAATTTTCTGTTGCTAACCTGCTTATACTGTTCTCTTAGCTAAGGTGACAGGAAGAGATGGTCACTCTTGTGCACTTTGATTTTTCCTCAGTAAAGCTTATGCTGTACCAAAAGCATGAACTTTATCGCATGGGGCTTAAACCGTTCCCCAGCATGTTCTAACGGGGAGGCGCGGGGGCGTGCACGGAACGCGATGGGCATGGGATGGGGCCCAGAACGCGACTTTACCACACGGGGGAACACCGCCGCCGCTGCGCATTCCCATCGCGTTCCAATTTGGTTCCAGAGGGCGCCATTTCTGGGAACTGTTTCAAAGCGTCCCCAGAAATGGCGCCCTCTGGAACCGATTTGGAACGCGATGGGAACACGCGGCGGCGTTCCCCCATACGGTAAAGTCACATTCTGGGCCCCATCCCATGCCCATCGCATTCCGTGTGCACCCCCGCACGCCCCCATTAGAACGCGCTGGGGAACGGTTTAAGCCCCATGCAATAAAGTTGCATATGTCAATGTTTGGCACTGAAAAAGCTTGGAGAGGCCTGAAGCTACACCCAGTTCTAGAACCAGACACTTGTTTACTTTGACTGTAGAATTTATAAGAGCTTTGTTGGTGTTGGGTGCCTTCAAGTCATTTACAACTTATGGCGACCCTAAGCTGAAGTTGCCATGGTGTTTTCTTGGCAAGAATTTTTCACAGGGGTTTGCCATTGCCATCTTCGGAGACTGAGAGTATGTGACTTGCCCAATAGGTTTACATGGCTGATCTGGGATTTGTATACCCCCAAGTCATAGTCCAGCACTCAAACCACAAGACCTTTAAGGAGGGTGATTTAGATCAGGGAAATAATGCAAGGAAAAATCCACTCCTTTAGTGTAAACATTGCTGCTGCTAAAAGTTAGTTGCCCTCTCATTTTGTAAAAAATATCACAGCTCCAGGAGCAGAAAAGTAGTTGGTTTGAAGAAGTGGAGTGACATCAAGGGAGAGAGAGGTAGATGCTCGGTCAGTCTGTTGTTGTTATTATTACTATTATTATTTTATTCACTTATATCCTGCCTTTTTTCCACTACAGGGACTCAAGGCAATTTTCAAATGCATGCATAGGCAACATTTTGGATGATACTGAGCTAGTTGTTGTTGTTATTATTATTATTATTATATAGCACTGTAGATTTGCACAGCACTGTACATAAAAACAACAAATATAAAAGAGTTAATTTATTACAAGTAATAAATAAAAGTAATTAATTTATTACAAGTAGAAGTTTAATATATCCAGACATTTTTAAGCTATGTGGGGGAGAATTTTTTCCCCCAGGGAAAACCCCAAAATTTGGAGGAAAATTGAGAAGAAGTGCAATATTAACACTCAGAGGTAGGGAAAAAATGTAAAGGTAGTCCCTTGACATGAATGTCGAGTCATAACCAACTGTAGGGGGCGGTACTCATCTCTCTCTCATT
>NW_024811127.1:0-2804 GCF_019175285.1 Sceloporus undulatus | reverse complement strand
GACAGGGGAGACCATTTTATTTCGCCTGTGCAGACAGGGCCAAACAAATTTCCCTTGTTATTCAACAACTTACCTTTGCTTTTATTTTTCCCATACACACATCACTAAGATGAGAAATTTAAAAAATCCAAGTCTTGAATATTAGAGTAAACACTGTATCAAACAAACAGTAATTGATAGAGAAGTATTGTTGCATATCTGACTCTTCCACCCATCCCCCATCAAATTGAATTAGGACCTCAATACTCTCACCAGCTAGGAATGATCTTGAAGAAAAGTGAGATAATAGTAAGTCTGACCTCTCTCCCCCTTCTGAATCCATTTTAATGATGTATTGTTTTTAAATTGTATTGTTTTAAATCTGCTGTTTGCCACCTTGAGTCCCTATATTGGGAGAAAGGTGGGATATAATAATAATAATAATAATAATAATAATAATAATAATAATATAAAAACAGCTCTCTCATCACAGAAGAACTGGAGAAATCAGGAAGACAAGAGCTTTTCCTGGCTAAAAGTGCACTTTTTCTCACCTCCGTCCTTTAATCTCTGTCCAGCATTCAGCTGCACCCATTATCACTTCCACCCACCGCGCTGACCACATCTCTCCTGTGTTGGCATCCCTTCACTGGCTCCCTCTCCCTTTCCGCATTCAGTATAAGCTCCTGATGTCGACATTCAAAGCCCTCCATGGACTGGCCCCTCCTTACTTATCAGACCTTCTTTCTCCTCACCTTCCCACCAGGCCCTCCGTTCTGGTAGTCAAGGGTTCCTGTCTCAGCCCAGGATTTCCTCTGCCCCATCCCGGATTCGCCCCTCACTCCTGGAACCTTCTTCCTCCACAAGCAAGAGCCATCACTTCTTTAACCAGCTTCAAAACGGAGTTGAAAACCATCCTATTCAGAGAAGCCTTCCCAGGCATCGCATAATTGTCGCTTACTATCTGATGTTCTGTTGTTGGCTGTTTATCGATCCATTTCCTGTATTGCTATGTACTGTATATGTATTATCCTACTTGTGAGTATGTATTTTCCCTGGATAATGATTAACCTTCCATTTTGAAGCCAAGCCCTCCCTTCAGTCCATCTGCCTTGGTCCAGGCCTCGGAGGTTGAGAGGAACTGCTGGACCTCTTACCCTTTCCCGTCACCACTCCCTTCTCCTTCTGTGTCATGTCTTTTTAGCTTGTAAGCCTGAGGGCAGGGAACCGTCTAACTAAAAAGATTGCATGTACAGCGCTGTGTAAATTTACAGCGCTTCATAAATAAAGATTAATAATAATAATAATAATAATGCAAGCTTTTGGTAGGAGACGTTACAGTTGGAAGAGAGCCTGTGACACTAATGTGACACAGCCTGAGCAAGTAGAAAAAACAAATGCTGGCTCCCTAATTTGTCCCTCAGTGATAATTTTATATTCTACAGCAAGGTTGAGGAACTAACATTTAATGCAAACAGATACCACAACTGCAGGTTTTTGCAGTCTCGATGGCATCAGGTTGCGTGATCATCACCTATAGGGAAAGAAGATGAAGCGGTAAGCCAGGAAATGATCATAGATAGCAGGAAGTCTCATCAGGGCAGCATGGAGAGTTGAGGTTTTGGGGCGAGGGAGGAGTCCTTTTGCACTAGTGATTCCCCTTAGATTTCAGTGGGACAGATTAGCCATATGAACTGGAGGGTCCTCCCTGCCCTTGTTCTTCCCAGGGAAGAGATGAAAAAATGGAGAAGCTAGGAGAAGCTAGGTATCCACTGCTGCAAGGCTTCAGATTATGGGAAGGGAGAACTAAATATAAAATTTAAATTTAAATATAAAATTTAAAAAACAATTAAACCATTTTAAAAGTTAAAACTTTTGAAAGTTTATTTCCCCCCTTGTTATTGCTGTAGTTCTTCTCCCACACCTCCAACCTAACTGTTGGATGCAGGAGCATGGTATAAACAAACCTCAGCATACTTCCTACAAGTGCAGCTGGTGATAATAAAATAATAATAAAAATTTTATTTGTATACCGCCCTTCCAATGATCAGGGCAGTGAACAACATATTAATAATACATATACAAATACACCATAATACAGTGGTACCTCGGGATACGAAATACCCAGGTTACGAAATTTTCGGGATACGAAAAAATCCCATAGGAAAACATTGTTCCGGGTTACGAATGTTTTTTCGGGTTACGAAAAAACTTTTGATGCTTTTTTCGGCTTTTTCGCACGGAATCACGGCTTTTCCCCATTAGCGCCTATGGCAATTCGGCTTACGAAGGCTTTTCGGGTTACGAACGGTGCCACGGAACGAATTAATTTCGTAACCCGAGGCACCACTGTACATGTTAAAATACAACCATATTAAAATTAAATTAAAACCCCATCACCCAGCTACCATTGCCGTCGAAGGGGGGGAAGGCTAGCTGGAGCTTAATTCGGGGAATGCTGATCGAAATAGGAAGGTTTTTAGCTCCCTCCTAAACTGGGCCAGGGAGGTGGCCGAGCGGAGCTCTATGGGTATTCCAGAGGGCCGGGGCAACGATGGAATACGACCTCCTTGTTGTGGAGGCTAGTCTAGCCCCTGGGACCCTCAATAGTTGCTGCCCAGAGGTTCTGAGGGTGCGGGACGGAATGTATGGAGAGAGGCGGTCCTCCAGGTATCCTGGGCCCAAGCCATGTAGGGCTTTATAGGTTATCACCAACACCTTATACTGTACCCGGAAGCGAATGGGCAGCCAATGCAGATCTTTAAGTATAGGTGTAATATGACTGGCCCTGGAAGTGCCAGTGACCAGTCTGGCTGCCATATTCT
>NW_024811126.1:0-2805 GCF_019175285.1 Sceloporus undulatus | reverse complement strand
GACCATGATGTAAAGTCCTGTCCCCTTTGTAAGTCCATGACGTCACAGGCCCGCAAGAACCGTGAGTCCCGCTTGACTACAGCTCTTTTCCAGGGGGTCGTGAAGTCCCGGGATGGCTCCTCCTGCCCGTCTTCTGCCCCAGGGGCCCCGGGTCTGCCTTCATCGGCTCGCGGCAGTCCGTCCAGCATCGCTTCAGCTCCTGTGGCCACTCCAGCCCATGGTTCCTCGGAGCCCAGTGCTGTCTCTGATGTGGCCCGCGATCCGCCAAGATCCAGTGCCACTGCCGACAATCCCCCAAACCCCCCCCCCCCCCCCACAAACAGTACGGGTCCGAGGGTCTTCCGTCCAGGTCCGTTTCTCTGCCACCTCCAAAATCACGGACCGACAAGAGCCTGCCAGCTGCATCCGAGGAGCTTCCGAGGCCTCAGACCGACAAGAGTCTACCAGCTGGAACCGAGGAACCGACCCCAAAGTCGGGCTCTAAGAAGGACAAGTCTAGACCACCCGACTCAGGCTCAAAATCGGCTTCTGCTTCCAAGGCCCCCAAGGAGAGGCTTGACAGGAGGGATGATGTGGAGGATGCTCCCCCTGAAAAAGCCAAGGTCCTCAATGGATAGGCCCAAGCCTGCAGGAGACTCCTCTGATCCCAAGCATAAGAAATCGGACCAGGCATCATCTTCCACCCGTACTGGCTCGAAGCCTTTACCCAGCAAGAAGGACAAATCTTCGAGCCACAAGAAGCCCAAGGACCACCAGGGGTCAGAGAAGAGGGCACACCCCGCCTCTCCGCAGCTGTTTGATGTGGACGTCCCGTTGGTGTCGGTTCTCTCCACCATCCCGCTGTTCCATCCCGACGATGAGGAGTCTAGGTCTTCAGGGTGACGATCCCCTACGCCGGTTCCCCTCTCTACCCATGCAGGGGATCCAAGCCCAGAAGTCTTCTACGATTAGGACGCCGACAGATATTATATGTCAGTATCAAGAGAAGATGCTCTCTGGTGCGTTTCATTCAAGCCTCACAAGCGTCCAGTCCCGTCCGCAATGGTCTCCAAGCCACCACCTTCGCCTGCTAAATCAGTGCTGAAGCGGGGGCCCCCTGCCGAGCCGGTACCGTCCCCGGTGCGTCAACCTCACCCAGTAGTCACGTTAGACTCGGCTTCGGAGCACGGAGACCATTCGTCGGAGCAGTCTGACCTGGACATGTCCCCTCCGCCTTCTCCACAGCAGATGCATCACCCGGAGCCGGCTTCGCCTTCTGATGACATCCGTTCGTTCAACGAACATGTTATCAAGATTGCCAATGCCCTGGGCATCGAGATGGAATATCCGGAGGACTCAGCCAAGGACCCTGTGGACAGAAGGGTCCGTGGTAAGGTGCCGACGCCACCGTCCATTCCGCTTTTGCCATCACTGGAGTCCATAGTTAAACGTTCATGGGACTCTCCTGCCTCGCTGGTCAGATCATCCAGGAAGATAGAGTCCTTACATAGGATCTCGACGACACATGCTCCTTGGTTAACCAACCACCTGATCCAGAACTCGGCAATAGTGGAGGGATCTCAAGTAGCATCCACCAGCAAGTTGGACACCTCCCCTGGCGACTGGGAGGGCAAGAAAATCGACGGGCTGGCCAAAAAGTCATATTCGGCATCGGCCCTGGCAGTGAAGGCCTCAAATTACTTGGCCTGCATGGGGGCCTATGTCCAAACCCTCATGGAGGGGATTTCTCCCTTGGTCCCAGATGTGCCAGATGACGTCCAGAGGAAGCTAGTGGAGATCCGGGATGAAGCGGATTCTATAGGCAGCTGGATCATCACGGCATCGAGGAACATTGTGGACTGCTCTGGCAGATCGATGGCGGCCTCTATCGCGTTGCGCCGCCACGCCTGGCTCCGAGGCTCGGACCTAAACCCCAACATTAGGTCCACAATCGAAGATATGCCTGTGGATGACTCCGGCCTCTTTCACTCCGAGACAGATGAGAGACTGAATCGGAAGTACCGAATGAAGGCGGCAGCCAAGCACGGTATGTCCTCGACCGCTTCCATACCGTCCTTCCGTCGGAAGCAACGCCCGTGGCAGTCTCAGAACCAAGGTGGTAGGCCATATTTCCAGGACCGGCCCTACCAGCAGCAGGGTCAGCAGAGACAGCGCTACCCCTCCCAGTCCTCCTCTTCCTCTGGCCGACAGAACATCCCGTCCAAGTATCGGCAGGAGCCCGACCAGGGCAAGAAGAGGGCCTGAAGGGTCCCAGCGCACTTCGTTCAGTCGGCCCCCTTTTTCCTAGACAGGTTACAGCCCTATTATGACACCTGGGCTTTGATCACTACTGACTCGTGGGTTCTAGACATTGTCCGCAGGGGCTATGCCCTCGAGTTCCCTGAGCTCCCACCATCTGGAGCTTTTCATTCCATCGTCCCCTTGGACACCCTTCTTGACGAAGTGCGCTCTTTGCTTGGAAAAGGGGCAATTTCACGGGTCGACCCCGAAGCTCAGCCCTCATGTTTTTTCTCCAGGTACTTCACAGTACCGAAGCCGGATGGAGGCATTAGAAGAAGAATAAAGTATTATTATTAGGCCAATCCTGGACTTGAGAGGCCTGAACTATTACCTTGCCCGTAGACGCTTCCGCATGGTAACTCTCGCTTCCATTCTCCCCTTGCTTCACCAGGGTCTCTGGTTTGCAGCCATCGACCTGAAAGATGCCTACTTCCACGTGGGGATTCGGAAATCCCACAGGAGGTTCCTCGCCTTTGCCATCGGGTCCGACGTCTACCACTACAACGTCCTTCCTTTCAGCCTTTC
>NW_024811125.1:0-2805 GCF_019175285.1 Sceloporus undulatus | reverse complement strand
AGGCATTGTCACCTTCTGCCCTCCATGGCCATTGGCACTGACCTTTCCCCATTGCCTTCCCTCCCTCAGCCCTGTGGACCTCCTCCTCCTTTGCACTCAGAGCAACCCTTCTCTACGGCTGAGGAGACGGCCTCTGACCCAGGGAAGCTCTGGCCATAAAGGACTGCAGGAGAGGCCTTTCTGAGGCTGCAGTAATCAGGGTCTTTGTACTGAAGATAGGCCTTTATTCCTGGAGCTGAAAGAGGACCTTTGTTTAAATGCTTCAGTCCAGGATTGTGCAGAAGGGCTGCAGCTGGGAGAGTGAGCCCATGCTTTGCAGGAATAAAGTATCAAATACAGTCTCTAGCAGAACTGTCTTCCCAGAAGAGGGAAGTGAGATTTCCAGACCCAGACATACAGTGTGCCAGTGAGTCCTTTATGTGGGGACTGTGTCTGTACATGTTGTTTGTTAGAGCTTTTTGAGGTATTTGTTCCACTGGGTTTTTTTCAAATGAATTTATAGTGGACCCTTGTTATACGCTGGGTTTTGGTTCCAAGATCTCCCGTGTATAACAAAATCCGTGTATGCTCAAGTCTCATTACATATAATGACATAGCAAAATGGTGTCCCTTATAAAAAATGGAGAATCAAGGTAAATTTATACTTTTTTGTAACATTTTCAAACCGTGTATGCTTAAATCCGTGTATAAGAAGGACCGACTGTACATATCTCTAAAATGAGCATAATCCAGGATGCAATTTCCCCTCATAAGAAGAAGCAATGGAAATGCAGAATAAACTTAGATATCTAAAACAAAGGAATTTTGAACAAACTAACGAGCCAGGAAGATGGTTTGCCAACAAAATAACGAAGTTAAAAGAATGAAACATCATTACGGAAATAAAAGAAGATTGGACATTAACATCTGGCCAAAATAAAATTCAGAAGACCTTCCAAGGAATCTATGCTAAATTGTATAAAGGATCTCAAACATCTAGAGCCAAAATAGAGCAGTTTTTGGGAAAAGCTGACTTAAAGCTGACTTGAAATGCACAGATATAGGATGGAGGACACCTGGCTGAATGAAAGTATGTGTGAAAAGGATCTAGGAGTCCAAGTAGACCACAAGTTGAACATGAGTCAACAGTGCGATGTGGCAGCTAAAAAGGCAAGTGCAATTTTAGGCTGCATCAACAGAAGTATAGTGTCTAGAAAGATCAAGGGAAGTAATAGTGCCACTCTATTCTGCTTTGGTCAGAGCCCACCTGAGCCCCTCACTCCTACTCGCTGCCCCTCACTCCTGGAACTTTCTTCCCCCTCAAGCAAGAGCCATCACTTCTTTAACCAGCTTCAAAACAGAGTTGAAGACCTTCCTGTTCAGGGCAGCGTTCCCAGGCATTGCATAATTGTCACTTGCTGTTTGATGTTCTTTTGTTGTCTGTTTTATTGAATCATTTCCTGTATTGCTATGTATTTTATATGTATTATCCTACTAGAGAGGCCCCTTCCCCACCACCACTCCTTTTGTGTCGTGACTTTTTAGATTGTAAGCCTGAGGTCAGGGAACCGTCCAATTAAAAAGATTGTATGTACAACACTGTGTAAATTTACAGCACTTTATAAATAAAGGTTAATAATAATAATAATAATAATAATAATAATAATAATAATAATAATAATACAGTGAGCGCTCGCTTTATGCGGGGATCCGTTCCAGATCCCTCCGCGTAAGGCGAATTGCACCTATGTTCAAGCCCCATTGTAAACAATGGGGCTCGTGCACAGCAGCGCAGTGGCGCACAGGGCGCAATGGGCGGGCGCGCCTGGACGCACTGCCCCTTCCACCCCGCGCGCGCCCCACGGCTTAAGCATGTATGCTCAAGCCACGTCATACACGGGCGCACTGGTAAAGAAAACCACCCAGAAGTCACAATAGTACTGTCTCAATTAATCAGGCAAAGAGCATCAGCCTGAGGTCACAATGGGCCAGTCTCATTCAGGTAAGGAGCACCGGCCTGAAGTCACAATATGTCATGTATTCATGCATTTATTGATTTAGAGATTCATGCCATAAAGGTTATAGGTTTAGGTTTAAATTAGAGTTAAGATAGATGGGATTTATGGTGGGTTAAAAGAATATGTTTTAATATGTGCTTTAATAGAAGATACTAGAAAGAGGTAGAGAGATCATGGCTAAAGAATGTGATTGTTTGCTACGATTGGAATGTATGGGAATCACCCTTCTAACAGAGGCTTGACTTTAAAAGACTGGTCTCTGTAAAAGGAGGGGGAACATAGAGAGTTATTGGTATTTTTATATTGTATTATGTTGCTATGAGTTTATGTTTATTATATTTTCATATGATATCACGGAGACCTGGCTGGGTGATGAGAGTTCAGCCACCTGGGCTCAGGCCTTAACAGCTGGGTTCTCCGTCAGTGAGCAGGTAAGGGGATGTCGCTTTGGTCCATAAAGACAATCTTGCTTTGGCCAGGATACCTATCCATAAGATGGACCACATCGAATGTATTTGCCTCAGCTTTAAGACTAGGGAAAGTCTGGGGAATCTGTTTGTTTAATGTCCACCCTGTTGCTTAACATAAATACGCTCTGGAAAAGATAACATCAGAATTAACACAAACCAGGGAAAGAATGACGTTCCTGGAGGAAGAAAATAAAAAATTGGGGAAAGAGATAGAGAGATTAACAAAAGAACATACTGAAGATACAGCAGAAAGAATTAAATTACAGCAAAGATTTAGGGAGAGATGTCTTAGAATAAGAGGTCTTCCTGAACAGAAGGATGAAGATCTATATAAAAGG
>NW_024811124.1:0-2805 GCF_019175285.1 Sceloporus undulatus | reverse complement strand
CCCAAAACTCTCCTCAGTTTCTGCATCATCCTGAGGCAGCCTCCCCTACGGATGACGTGAGGTCGTTTGTCGAACATGTCATCAAAATGTACAGGGCTCTGGACATTGAACTTTCATATCCTGAGGAAGAGGCCAAGGACCCCATCGAGCGCAGGGTTCGCGGCCGGGTCCATTCGACGCCTTTGGTTCCGTTCCTGCCGTCCCTAGAGACTCTGGTCAAGCGCTCCTGGGACTGCCCTTCTTCACTCCTAGGCCCGCCACGCAAGATTGAGTCCCTCTATAGGGTCTCGGCTCCGGCGGCACCATGGCTCACCTCTCATCCCCGCCAGAATTCGGAGATCGTTGAGGGTGCCCAACAAACCTCAACTCAACGTCAGCGGCGGTACCGTTCGACAAAGAGGCCAAGAAGATTGATGCCTTAGCCAGAAAGGCATATGCAGCTGCTGCTCTCGTGGTGAAGGCGACCAATTACACCGCTTCTATGGGGGCCTACATAGAAACCCGGATGGAGGGCATTTCCCCCATCGTGCCGGACGTTCCGGATGAAGCCCAGCGGACGCTCACCGAGATAAGAGATGAGGCCCACTCCATTGGTGCCTGGCTCATCACGGCAACCAGGAACGTCGTAGAGTGCTCTGGCAGGGCCATGGCGGCTTCCATCGCCCTAAGGAGACACGCCTGGTTGCGGGGCTCTGACCTCAACTCCAGCGTCAGGGCCACCATTGAGGACATGCCAATAGACGAATCTGGCCTGTTCCACGCCGAGACGGATGACAAGCTGAACCGGAAATTCAGGCTGAAGGCGGCGGCGAGAAAACATGGTATGTCCACCCCCGCTCCAGCTCCCTTCTGCAGGCGGTTCCGCCCTTGGCAGCAGCAGCAGGGTCAATTTAACAGGTCCTCCTACCAGGACCGCCAGTTTCATCAGCAGGGCTCTCAGCGTCAGAGATACCCGTCCCAGTCCCCGTCATCCTCCGGCCGCCGCAATCAGTCTTCTCAGTACCGCAGGAACCGGCGGCAAGACCCTGACCAATCCAAAAAGAGGGCATGAAACCTTCCCGCGCACTTCGCCTCCCATAGATGCTTTTTAGACATCCTTAAGCCCTTTGCCAACGTATGGGCTTCCATTTCCTCCGACTCTTGGGTGCTGAACATCGTCCGTAGGGGTTATACCCTTGAGTTCAAAGAGCTCCCGCCCACCGGAGTTTTCATTTCCACCACCCCCCCTCGGACACCCTTCTCGAAGAAGTGCGCACCTTAATGGACAAGGGGGCTATTTCCCCGCTTTCCCCTGAATCCTACCATAGGGCCTTTTTCTCCAGGTACTTTACCGTACCGAAGGCCGACGGGGGCATTAGACCAATCCTGGACTTGAGAGACTTAAACCTCTTCCTCGAATATCGCCGGTTTCGTATGGTAACCTTGGCTTGTATTTTGCCTCTCCTCCACCAGAACCTGTGGTTCGCGACAGTCGATTTGAAGGACGCCTACTTCCACATCGGGATTCGGGAGTCCCACCGGAGATTCCTCGCCTTCGCCGTCAGCTCCGATGCGTACCACTACAATGTGCTCCCCTTTGGCCTCGCCACCGCCCCACGGGTCTTCACAAAGTGCATGGCCCCGGTGGTAGCATACCTCCATCAAAGGGGCTACAGAGTCTTCCCTTATTTGGACGACTGGCTGTTTGTCGCAGACTCCCAGCAGGACCTCCAAGAGGCAATCTCGTTCGCCATTCAGCTGCTGGGCTCTCTCGGGCTGGTGATCAACAGGGAAAAGTCACACTTCACGCCATCCAGACAGATCAAATTCATCGGAGCCATCCTCGACTCCGAAAGATGCTCTGCCTTCCTTCCCGTAGACCGTTTCCGGGCACTGGTAGCATCGTTGAACCCCTGCATCTCACACAGAAGAGTGAGAGCCAGGGATGTCCAGATTGCCCTGGGACACATGGCGTCGACAACCTTTGTGACGCCGTGGTCGAGACTTCGCCTCCGCCCGCTCCAGGCTTGGTTCCTTTCGGTCTTCTCTCCGATGGAAGATCCTCCATCAAGGTGGTTGACGGTGCCGAGACCGGTGGCCGCCTCCCTGAACTGGTGGTTGGACGAGCGCAACGTGTGCGCGGGGATGCCTTTTCACCAACCTCAGCCTCAAGTGACCTTGACGACCGACGCTTCTCTAGAGGGCTGGGGCGCTCACCTCCTCGACTTAATCGTAAAGGACAAGTGGTCGGACTCAGACAGTCTCCTCCACATCAATGCCCTAGAGATGCTCGCTGTCGAGAAGGCCCTGAGAGCTTTCGAAACCGCTGTGACAGGCAGGGTGGTACTCCTGAGGACGGACAACACCACCGTGATGTATTACATCAACAAACAAGGTGGCACCAAGTCAAGGACTCTTCTCGAGATTACCCTGCGCATCTGGGACTGGTGCATCCACAGACAGGTCCTCCTTCAGGCGATCCACTTGCCGGGAGAGGACAACGAGTTGGCGGATCGCCTGAGCAGATCACCCTCGGTGTGCCACGAGTGGAGACTCCATCCGGAGATGGTCAGCGACTTGTTCGACAGGTGGGGAACCCTTCGAATCGACCTCTTCGCAACCGATTGGAACAGCCACTGTCCCCAGTTCTGCTCCAGGAGGCCAATGACCGGATCCCTCGGAGACGCATTCGCCTTCCTGTGGTCGGGGGAGCTCCTTTATGCCTTTCCCCCCTTCCCCCTCATCATCAGAGTGGTGTCCAAGATGATGGTAGACCATACGGACGCGATCCTGATCACGCCATGGTGGCCGAGACAGCCTTGGTTC
>NW_024811123.1:0-2806 GCF_019175285.1 Sceloporus undulatus | reverse complement strand
GTCTGCCAGCATGGGAACTTTTTTAAAGAAAATTCAGACATTCTATTAGAACTGAAGGCTTTTAAGGAAAAGGCTTGTAAGAGGGTACTGTATTGTATTAAACTGTTTTAAATGCATAGTTTTTGTGGGTTTTTCAGGCTATGTGGCCATGTTGTAGAAGAGTTTATTCCTGACATTTCACCAGCATCTGTGGCTGGCATCTTCAGAGAATGCCAGCCATAGATGTTGGCGAAACTTCAGGAATAAACTCTTCTGGAACACAGCCACATAGCCCGAAAAACCCACAAAAAACTATGGATGCCGGCCATGAAAACCTTCAACTTCACATGTTTTAACTGCTTTTTACCTCTTTTAAGTGTATGGTTAAAAGAATTGCCTACAATAGATGAATGATTATTAAAAGCATTAACTAATATTGAATTGGATCGACGAACAAATATGATAGAAAGAAACTCATACAGAGAGTTCAATAAAAATTGGGAAACTATAACAAATGTTTGAAAAAGATGGTCATAACACACCACAAATGTATACCAAAGCGTTGAAATAGTTCAAAGATACCAATATCATTTTGATATACTGAAGTCATCAAACAACTTTAAATAAAAGGGAAATGTTAATATTATTTTTAGTTACTTTAAACCCAAGCAGAACTGATGAGAAGTCAAATAACATAAACTTTTTTCTTTGCTGTTAAAATAACAAGTGGAAAAAATATATAATGTATATGTATTAATATATATGACCTTGTACTGTTTAATGTATGCAATAAACTTTAATTTTAAAAAATGTATGGTTTAAATTGTTTAAATTTTTTAATAGTTAAATTCTATTTTAATGTTGATTTTGTGTATGTTTTTTAAGTTAATCCATCTGTCATCATCCTGGCCTCAGAGAGAGAATCTCACTGCCCCGTCCCGGATTCGTCCCTTTTCACTTGCTGCCCCTCACTTCTGGAACCTTCTTCCCCCATGAGAAGCATGGCTCATCACTTCTTTAGCCAGTTTCAAAACTGAGTTGAAGACCATCCTGTTCAGGGAAGCGTTCCCAGGCAATGTGTGATTATTTATCTGATATTGGAATTGATGCTTTTGATTGTTGCCTGCTTATTTTACCTAATTCTATCCTGTATCATTACCTATTGTTGTATATGTATTTTGTAGAATGTATGCCATTGGCAGGTTTCATTTTTATCAATTTTATTATTTGTATGTACAGCGCCGTGCAAATTTATAGTGCTATATAAATGAACTATGATAATAACAACAATAATAATAATCGAAAAGGGCAGGCACAGCTCCACTAGGCCTAGCCCAGAGAAAGAAGAAGGGCCATCCCTCCAGCCCATCTGCTATTGACTTGGCCTCATAGAGAGAGAAGAACCCCTGAACTTGATCCCCTTCACCACTGCCATTCCCTTGTGTCATGTCTTTTTTAGATTGTAAGCCTGCGGACAGGGAATTGTCTAACAATTTGTATGCCACTCTGGCAGATGAGGGGGGTATAGAAACTCAAAATGAATGAATGAATAAGTATACTGAATTCATTTTAATTTGTAAGCAGTCTTGAGTCTGGGTAAAAAAAATGGAGTATAAATGATGATGATGATGATGACGATGTCCTCCAAATATGTTGGGCTACAATCCGAAGTATCCCCAGCCAGCACAATCAATGGGGACACTGGCTGCTCTATAGCATCAGCATAAATTTGTATTCTATGTTTGTTCACTAGTAGAAATATTTTTACAAAGTGGTGGGATTTGGCCACTGGGGAATTTTCACCATCATTATAGATCAAAACTTTGCTTGTGTGCAGAGCTCATTTTTCCCCACAGCTAGCTATTAATAAGCAGCAAAACAGTAACTCTGTTCAATCTTATGAAATGCTTTTTGGCAGCAGCCCTGGAGGTTTTGGTGCTTCATGGAGCTTGGAAGCTGCAGAGGTGGCTTCTGCCTCCAAGGTAGACAGTAAATGGTGTCAGTAGTTCTGTTTATATTTATAAGGTGTATCTTTAAATGGAACAGCAAGTTCTGTTCCATCACTCATAGGTAGAAGACAGATTTTTAGTTAAAGTATGGAGTGGGACTGCAAACAAGATGCTTGTCTGTGCCATAACAGAGCTTGGAAAAATTTCTTTTTTGGAACACAGTTCCCAGCATCTTACCACCACTGCAAGTGGCTGTTAGCTTATGGGAAATGTAGTGTTAAAAAGTAACTTTTCCAAATTCTGAGCCCCAGAGATCTCTCATGATGTAAGTCCCTAAACTCTAGGTGTTATAGCCTGTGTATAAATCCGGCACTGTACCACAATCATGTCCAGGCTTCTTGATTCCCATACAACATCACAGCAAAGCTAAGCAGCATCACAGTGTTATCAAGATTACAAAAGTTATTAATGAGGAAAAAACACACAGTCTAGAAGCGACTGCAACAATTTGTTGTTGTTTTGCCTGGGCTTATTAGGAAGGACAAGATTCCACCTTTTCCTCTCTTCTCCCTGATGCTGAATTAACTGAGTAAAAATGCATCTGCATTTTCATCCTGGAGAGAAGTGACCAGTGGGGTCCAACAGGGTTCTGTCCTGGGGCCAGTGTTATTCAACATCTTTATCAATGACCTGGATGACAGAATTGGGGGCATACTTATCAAATTTGCAGATGACACCAAATTAGGAGGAATAGCTAATACCCCTGAGGATAGGATCAAAATTCAAAATGACCTGAATAGACTAGAAATCTGGGCCAAAGCTAACAAAATGAAATTCAATACAGAGAAATGTAAGGTACTGCACTTACGGCAGAAAAA
>NW_024811122.1:0-2806 GCF_019175285.1 Sceloporus undulatus | reverse complement strand
CAGAGGATGGCAATGGCAAACCCCCCTCTGAAGAAACTTGCCAAGAAAACCCCATGACAGGTTTACTTGACGGTCATCAAAAACTGGAAATTACTTGAAGGCATACTAGGACAAAAACCTTTCCATGATTTATAGCTGCCCCTTATCAATAAGGTGATTTCCTACTATACCTCAGACTTTTACCTCAGAAATCACCTTTTCCTTACAGTTTGCTAAACTTTCCTGTATTATTGTTTTGTGGGGGGGGGTATATGTAGGTGTTTTCAAGATTTGACTGAAAGAAGCAGAATCAGAAAACATTGCATCTCAGTGAATTATATTGAACTGATGTCTCCTGAGTCTCTAAATATGAAATTTCCAGCAACTGGAGCACTATTAAAATATTTTATGTTTCTAAAAGTCAGCATCTGAGGAAGGAGACTGGCATTTTCATCTCCATAACAATTAAACTTGTTCCAGGTCTGACAGAAGTCAGAGTACTAGTCTTGGCTCTCTTCCAACTGTCTCCTCAGAAAACAGCCCCCTTCACAGCATTCCTCAACTGTGATTGGCTGCCTGGAAGCCAAGTCTGCCTAGCAACACACACTCCCTGCCAGCAACACCTTGGAAATCTTTGTGCATGGAGTCTAAAAACACTTATATAAATGCAAATTAAGTTCATATGGTTTGTTTATATCCATGTTAAATATATTGCATTTTATTATCTACCAAACTCTATTTTTCTCTCGATGCCTCGTTGGCTCGCAATCTACTGAGAGAACTCTGAGCAAGAGAAATGACTGAAATTGTAATTTACTACCAAGAAACCCTTGAGAGGATCTTCATTTAAATCATTCCTTTCATTTGTCCATTGGGTTGAAATTGAGCGGAAAACCTTTCAGCCTTTGCATTGTGTCTCCAAGCAGCCCACTGCCTAAGAAGCCCTTGGCTGTCCTCTTCCCCTGAGGGCAAGAAATGCACCCTGAGCTCCGGGTTCGAGTCCTGTCTGCTGCTGTTCCTGGGAGGGAAAACATTAGTAGAAGGCCCTATCTCATCATCCTAGTCTGAAATGTAGGGCAGGTCTGGAAAAGGAGGACATCTGGTCATCCTGTCTACACTGTTGTGGTTGGTCAAAATCTGGTTCTCTTTCAAAGGACGTTATCAGACAAGGGAAATTGGAAGTCTAATCCAAAGGCAATCCGAACATTGCAATCCTGGGGTTTCGCGTTATTGTGCGAGAGGCGATCACGCACAATTTCAGGCAATGGCAAGCTGTCAGTTTGAATGCAATTCGAATTCACTAATTCAATTTGCTGAATTAGTGAATTCATGTGAATGTGTTCTGGCCCCACTTTCTTTTCCTTCGAAATTAAGAGAAATTCCTCCGTCTGATAAACTCCAAAGTGGGGTTTCTAAACATTTCTGCATTATTTTTTATTGTGGCTATTTTTAAAGATTCTCCTGAAAGAAACAGCAAACAGCAAACAGTGCAGCATCTCAGGTTCAGTCCAGCAAAGTACTATATTGAACTGATGTTTCCTAAATAGGAAAGTTCCAGCAACAGGAGAACTTTTAAGATAGATTATTATCTTTCCAAAAGTCAGCATCTCAGGAAGGAGACTGATATTTTCATTTCCACAGCCGTTAAACTTGTTCCATGTCCCACAGGAGTATTCTTGGCTATCTTGGGCAATAAGTCACACTTCAACTTTACAAGTCACACTCTCTCAGCCCATGATAGGTTTAGTTTAGGGCCTTTTGTTTACTCAATACAAAATGCTAGTCTGATCATAAATGGAGAAAGAACAAAACTAATAATAATAATAATACAAAAAGGTACACAGCAGGATTGCCCCTATTCCTGTTATTGTTTTTGATAGTCTTGGAAACATTGCTAAATAACATGAGGAAAAATAAAGAAATGATGAAAGGAGCAGAGCTGAAAGTCCCAGCATTTGCTAACAACCTGGTGGTCTTATTAAATGACCCTCAGAATAATATAAACCTGTTATTAAAAGAGCTGGTAGCATCTGAGAATACTTCAGCCTTGAAAATAAATAAAAACAAGACAAAAATATGGACCATATCGAGAAACAATTACTAAGTGAAAGTTCAGGATTTAGTATAAGTCAGAAAGTTAAGTATTTAGGAATTGTTTTGGTGAACAAAAACTGAAATCTATTTGTTTAATATGGTGGATGGACGTAATGAAAACAAAAATGGGAGAGTATTGTTTCCCATGATAATCGCAGCCAGAATGGTCTTGGCTAAGCCATGGGAAAGAGAGAATAAAGCAGATATAGAGGAATGGGAATCTAAGATATTGGAATTAATTGAAAGAGACAAATTGATTGTGATCGTTGAAATAAATATTTAGAAGATTGGGGAGAAGTCGTAGATTATCTTAATAGTGAAAGGGGAACCCATTAGAATAAAATATCAAAAAGGGTAAAGCTCTGTCATGTAAAGTTGGAGATAGATATTAGTTTGGTATAAATCTGGAAAAGATTATTAGAAATATAGAAGCTGGTGCTGCATGAGAAAGTATAAATTCAGTTTGGAAATACAGTAGTATATATGTATATGTCCATTGGAAATTCTCTTTTTGTATTATGACACTTGAACAAAATGTAATCATCTGTTGTATAGTTGGTGTATGAAATACAGGTTATTGTAAGAAGAAGAACAAATAATGATGTAGACATTGCATAGGAATCTAGGGCCAACAACAACGATAATGAGATGTATGAATATGGCAAGAAAATACAATGGAAAATGAGGATAATATTTTGGATTGTAATAATATAATAATAAAATTTATTTATAT
>NW_024811121.1:0-2806 GCF_019175285.1 Sceloporus undulatus | reverse complement strand
CTTGGCCACATGAGTCCTACCTTTCTTCTATAAAATATTTGAGGACAGGAATAAGTCTATATCTAAACTAGAGAGCAGCAGACAGCTCAGGGTTGAGGCTGATTTTCACCCCGTAGCAGTCATACCATGCCACCTGCCCTGAAAGAAGTCACTTTCCATGCTCACCTCTATTGTTCCCTACTACCACCTCATCAGACACATGGGATATCATTAGCTGATTTCAGATCAGTTTCCAGAAACAGGGCTTTACTGCTTAGGGAGAGTTTTTTCTTCTCTTCCAAATTAAATTGGGGGCCCAAGGGCTAGGGAAGCCTGGAGGCTTTTTAAGAAAATCATTGTGAGTGAATGCAGCATGTGGGCCAAATATTTCTTTAGACCTCTAACCAACATTTTGAACTGAACCTTGAAGCAAACCTGGAGCCAGTGTAAATTCAATAGTATTGGATCAGTATCCTATGACTGAGAGCCAGCATAGTGTAGTGGTTTGAGAGCTGGACTAGGACACTGGGAGATGTCCCCAGTGGGACATGGAAACCCACTTGGTGACCTGGGACAAGACACACTCTCTCAGCCTCGAAAGAAGGAAAACCCATATGAACAATAGTTTTTTTTTGGGGGGGGGGGGGTTGGAAGCACTGAGAAATTTGCCTTAAAAATCACATAAATCTGCAATTACTTGAAGACACATCTTCTGATTAGCACCAGCAGGATTTTTTGATCCTCAAAGGCAGCCCCTCAAAGAACATCTTGCAGTACTCTAACCTGGATATTACCAACATTGTGTGACTGCTTAGAAATGACCAAATCAATACATGAACCAATTAAAATATCTGCATCTGACAGCCTCTGTGTTATTCATCATAAATAAACATTTAACATAAATTCCAACAGTAGATGGGCCATAACCCCCACAAATATGGCCATTTACTGGCTATTAGAAGCAGAGAAGGGCAGCCATAGAAGAGAAGCAGCCAGCTTCTGTAAGTATGTGTCTTCAAGTTGCCTGTTGACTTATGGTAACACCATGAATTTCATAGGGATTTCTTAGGCAAGGAATACTCATAGTTAGTTTACCTGTGCCTTCCTCTGAATCTAGCCTACCACACCTGATATTTCCTGGTGGTCTCTCATCCAAGTACTGACCAGGTCTAACCAAGTACTGACGCCAGCGCCTGAGGCAGAGCAAGCGCGGAGGAAACCATCAGCTGCACCCGCGCAGCATCTGCGAGGGGAGGGAGCCGGTGGGAGCAGCCCCTCAAAAGCAGGCCCGCCAGCCCCGAAGGAGACGCCAGCGCCTGGGGCAGAGAGAACACGAGGATATGAGTCCCGGCGCTGAACTTGAACTTGAGTAAATTTTCGCAGGTTGAGACTTAAGAGATCTCATGACACCTTGAACATTAGAGGAATCTCTGCTAGTAACATTAGGGTGTCCAACTTAGAGAAGGTTATAATCTTGCCTTTACTTACCTCTACCTCATTGTACTTGATTTTTACTTGAATTTTTTTTCAAGTTTTGCTGGATTATTGTTCTATTGGTTGCCAAGACTGTGGGTTATGGAAGATATACAATTATTGCCTGACAGCATTAACCCAATGTAACTAATGGCATTAAGTAAGGTGATGTTGGGATTTCTCCTGTTTTCTATCTATTGCCTTATTTTGGTATATTTCACAATGGCAAACTTACCAGAGTTCCAACTCAAGTACAAGGTAGAGGAGATTGTTGCCATGAGAAAGGAGGATATTGATAGTAATGTAACAACAGAAACTATTCAGGGAGCACCAATAAGAGTGGTGCGGGGCATGGGGAGATATAGCGTTAATAGGCTGAACACAACAAGAGGAAGACGCGATCGATGCTTAATATCTATCCCGTCTTCCAGTCTTCCTGTTAACCCGAAAGAACTGAGGATCGTCCCAAACATACCACAAACCCTTACCTTGCTCCTGTGTAATGCTAGGTCGGTGAAAAGTAAATCCCATATTATATACGATCTTTTGGAAGAAAAAGATGCCGACCTAGCCTGCATCACAGAGACCTGGCTGGGAGAGGAAAGTTATGTCACCTGGGCTAAAACTCTCCCTGCCGGCTATGCAGTGAAGGAGCAGGTTAGGGAAAGTGGGCGAGGGGGAGGTGTGGCCGTGGTCCATAAGAGCCATATTACCTTGACTAGGAACCCGGTTCTGAAACTGAAACACATCGAGTGTATCTACCTGACCCTAAAGGCCAAGGACAGTCTGGGGATTCTGTTGGTCTACCGTCCACCCCGTGACCTAACAGACTCCCTGGCCGAGCTGACACAGCTGGTCTCGGCCTAGGCTTCTTGTCCTGGGGGACCTCAACATCCCCTTTGAGGCCGGCTTATCAGATCTAACAGGTGCAGCTCGGCAGTTCATGGATTCCATGACAGCCATGGGCCTGTCACAACTGGTTCTGGGTCCTACACATTGTGCAGGTAACACATTCGATGTGGTTTTCACTACGGACCAAGAACGTCCGTGGGCGGAAGTAAGTGCTATCTCCTCCTTGTCATGGACAGACCATTTTCTGGTCGAGGTAGGACTGAAGGCCACAAACCAAAAACCCCTTGGGGGTGGAGGGCCTATTAGAATGGTCCGCCCTCAAAGGCTGATGGAACCCAAAAGGTTCCAAGAAGCCCTAGAGGGTTCTATGTTTGGAAACGATGGCGATTCTGTCGAAATCCTGGTTAATTACTGGAATAAGAACCTTACCGGGGCAATAGACAGTATCGCTCCCGAGCGTCCTGGCCAGCCCGCTCCAAATAGAAGACCCTGGTATACAAAA
>NW_024811120.1:0-2806 GCF_019175285.1 Sceloporus undulatus | reverse complement strand
CTTCAGGCCAGCCCCTGATGGAACTGGGCCAGCCTTCTCTCTCCCTCAGAGGCCGAACGATGACAGTTGGGGAGGGAGGAGCCTCTGTCTTCAGGCCAGCCCCTGATGGTATTGTAATGGATACAAAGGAATCAAGGGAAGTAATAGTGCCACTCTTTTATGCCTTGGTCAGGCCCCACCTGGAATATTGTGTCTAGTTCTGGGCACCACAATTCAAAAATGTATTGAACTCTGCCCATGGTTATTGTTTGCATTTTAAAATGTTAGTTATAGTTTTATACTGTTTAATCTTGTTTTAAGGAGGGGTATTGTGTATATATGGATATATTTTAGTCTGTTGTACGCTGCTTTGATTGCTTGACAAAATATTATTATTTTATTTATTATAAAAAGGATGCGGAGAAACTGGAGCATGTCCAAAGGAAGGTGACTAAAATGGTGAAGGGTCTGGAAACCATGTCCTATGAAGAACGACTTAGGGAGCTGGGGATGTTTAGCCTGGAGAAGGTTAAGAGGTGATATGATGATTGCCCTGTTTAAATATTTGAAGGGATGTCATATTGGGGAGGGAAGAAGCTTGTTTTCTGCTGCTCCAGAGAACAGGACCGGGAACAATGGATGCAAACTGCAGGAAAAAAAGATTCCACCTCAACATTAGGAAGAACTTCCTGACAGTAAGAGCTGTTTGAGAGTGGAACAAACTCCTTCGGAGTGTAGTGGAGTCTCCTTCCTTGGAGGTCTTTAAACAAAGGCTGGATGGCCATCTGTCAGGAGTGCTTTGATTATGAGTTTCTGCATGGCAGAATGGACTGGGTGGCCCTTAAGGTCTCTTCCAGCTCTATGATTTTTGCCACATTACCGCACTACACTCTTACAGCCCTGCATTCTAGCAAACACGTAAAAGCTATGTTAGAAATACAGCTAGAAATATGGTTATAATCTCTTTGGAGTACTGTAACACACTCAGGCACTTCACCTAGTTCAAAATATTCTGGGACTGTTGACCAGGGTAGGTTATAAAGTCCATATATTTCCCTTCCTACAGCAGCTTTCCTGGCTAGAATCATAGAATCATAGAGTTGGAAGAGACCACAAGGGCCATCCAGCCCAACCCCCTGCCATCCAGGAACTCTTAATCAAAGCATCCCTGACAGATGGCCATCCAGCCTCTGCTTAAAGACCCCTAAGGAAGGAGACTCCACTACACTCCGAGGAAGGAGTGTGTTTCACTGTCAAACAGCCCTATGAGGAACACCTTAGGGAGCTGGGGATGTTTAGCCTGGAGAAGAGAAGGTTAAGAGGTGATATGATAGCCCTGTTTAAATATTTGAAGGGATGTCATATTGAGGAGGGAGCAAGCTTGTTTCCTGCTGCTCCAGAGACTAGAACGAGGAGCAATGGATGCAAGCTACAGTAAAAGAGATTCCACCTCAACATTAGGAAGAACTTCCTGACAGTAAGGGCTGTTCGACAGTGGAATAAACTCCCTCGGAGTGTAGTGGAGTCTCCTTCTTTGGAGGTCTTTAAACAGAGGCTGGATGGCCTGTTAGTGCTCTTAGACATCTCAGCGGCTTTCGATACCATTGACCATGGTATCCTTCTGGAACGCCTGAGGGAGTTGGGAATCAGGGGCACTGCGCTCCAGTGTTTCCGTTCCTACCTTTCGGGTAGATTCCAGATGGTGCAGCTGGGGGACATGTGCTCCGACATCTTTGCAATGTTGTTTCCCAAATACTAAAAACCAATGCTTTTGATTGTGCATTGCTGAAGATGCCACCTGGCAAACACAAAAGGAGCACCATCAATTTGATATTTGATCTGAATTAAGGGGTTTGCATTTGGATTATGCATTGGATCTGTATAAGACTACTGGCTAAATTTAGAAACAAGATGTTGTGCCTTATTACATACATTAATGAACACAGTTGGCATAGAGCCTTTCAAACATTTCCACATCACTTAAACATAAGTATGAAATTCAGAATTAGAGATTTTGTTTTAAATGGACCACTTTAGATAATTCTCAATGCTAGGCTTTCCAAATGCATAGGTTATGCCAATGCTACAAGAAATAAGCTATTTGTGTGCTCAGATGCAACTCTGGAAATTTCCCAATATGCCAGGGCAAATGATGAACTGACTTCATATCAGCTTTGTACCAGATGGTGCATGGTGGAATAGTGGCCCATAAAGCAGCAGTAATAGCCAACCTGATCCGTGTCATTCCTGTTACAGAATTTATTGAACTAGATGGGGATTTATGGAACTAGATGGGGTTCCCAGAACTCCAGGGGCTTGATCTGATTAAGGACCCATTTGTTTGCTTCTTTGACTGCCCATCTCAGCACTCTTCTCCAACACCACATCTCAAATTAATTGATTTTCTGGTTCACTTCCTTTATTGTCCAGCTCTGATATCCATACATGGTAATGGGGAATACAATGGCTTGGACAATTCTAAGTTTCATGCTCAGTTGTATATCTTTATACTTTCAGGTCTAGTTCTTTAACAGCTTCCCTTCCCATTCCTAGTCTTCTTCAGATTTCTCTACTGCAATCACTGTTCTGCTCAAATATGTGATGCAAGATATGGGGAATCTTTGAGTATTTCAGTTTCTTCATTATCTAGGCTGAGTTTATGTAGATCCTCCATGGTTATTATTTTTGTATTCTTTGTGTTCAGCAGTAAGCCTACCTTTGCACTTTCTTCTTTAACTTTCCTTAGTAATTGTTCCAAGTCTCAAATGTTTTCTGCTAGTAGTACAGTGGTACCTCGGGATACGAAATACCCAGGTTACGAAATTTT
>NW_024811119.1:0-2806 GCF_019175285.1 Sceloporus undulatus | reverse complement strand
TTCTCAGCTTTTGGAACTTGAATTCCACTGAGTTCAATGTTTTCCTTTGTCGACAATTGGAAATAAACTTATGGATTTTCAATTATTAGGTCCTCTTGCTAATCCTTTTGCTCTGCTAATCCTAGAAATCTAAGTTTCCTGAAATTTCTGTTACAGGAGGTCTTTAAACAGAGGCTGGATGGCCATCTGTCAGGGATGCTTTGATTTGGATTTCCTGCATGGCAGGGGGTTGGACTGGATGGCCCGTGCGGTCTCTTCCAACTCTACGGTTCTATGATTCTATGATTCTAAGATTCAGGTTTGGGCAGCCAGCTCTCTCTGATGCAGGAGATGCGGCCCCTGTTTGTCAGTACTAAAACACAATAAAATGAAATGGCTGAAACTGGTAGCACAGCTTGGAATAATGACAAGGGTTTACATTCAAACTCCCTGAAAAAAAATAATTTTGTTTTTAATACAATTGTGTATCATTTTATATAATTTTAGTATTTTATAGTATCATTGTCTTTTATTGTTCATTTCTGTTTGTGTACGTTCCAATAGATCGCCCTTTGGTGAAAAGAGCATTACAAACAAACAAACAATCTTCTTCTTCTTCAATAATACTAATACTAATAGTGTGCTTTCCTGCATGGCAGGGAGTTGGACCTGATTGCCCTTGAGGTCTCTTCCAACTCTATGATTCGATGATGATGATTATGATGATGATGAAAAAATACTTTTTCTGGGCTGCAATTTCCAGAATCCCTCAACCAGCCATGGCAAGAGGGGGATTGTGTTAGTCCAAAAAGGACTTTTCCCCCTCCCAAATTGTGTGAATCCAATGCAAATTCAATTTTTTTTTTTCACCTGTGCTGGTTTTTTTTTGAAGAAGCCACCAGTGGGCAGCAGGGCTATTTCAGGAGATGGGAAAATGGCATTATTTTTTGGAGAAAGCGGGCATCCACTTACACCAGGTACTGGTCCCGGAGTTTCCGAAGCTGGAGGAGGTCTGGCTTGAGGCTGTTCATCCGCTTGTCGATCTCCCGGTTCTCGGCCGCCTGTTGCTTGAGGTCTTGCTCCAGCTTCATCTTGCTGTCATGGATCTCCGTGATCCGGGATTTTAGCTTCTCCGAATTCATCAGGATCCTGGAACCAAAAAGGATGAGGGGACATTGATATGTGTTTGTGTGTCTTTCTTAAGACCCCCCCCCCCCCCATCGTTGAGATTTGTTGGGATTTGCAGTGGGCTTTTTAGCAATGATTTCTCAGCTGCCTTGAACCTGTGGCTGCTGCATGGCTCCCACATCAGCAGCGCTTGGGGCTTTAGTCCAAACTCCAAAGGAACTATAGCTGAGGTATGGAACTGTATCCCACAAATGGATCCAGCACTGCACCATGGACAGCTTCTTTAAAGGTGCAGTCTTTGTTATATACAAAAATTCTTTAAAGCAGTAGCTCCTAAACTTAGGTCTCCCAGATGTTTTGTACTTCAACTCGCAGAATTCCTGGTGGCTAAGTTGGCTGGGGCTTCAGGGAGCTGAAGTCCAAAAGAAATGGAGCCCCAAAAGTTGGGAATCGTTGTTTTAAAACTTTGGTCCTCCAGGGCAGTTGAGCCTGAATGGCTACCAGTGGCTACTGATGGCCGGAGAAATGGCTAGTGGATCACTGTTTTTTCAATGCTTCTCCTCTGCAGCCCCCAGGCCTTCAGCCGCCTGAAGCTCACCGCTGGAGCTCCTTGTCGTTCCCTTCCCTCCGGAAGCGCTCCATGTAGTCCTGGCTGCACTTCTCCTGGGTCTGGCATTGCTCCTCAAAGATCTTGATGGTCTCGTTGAAGGCCTCAATGGCCGTTCGCTTCATCTGCAGCTCCTGCAAGCATTTGGGATGGAGGGTCCAGGTTAGAGCTGAGCAAAGACCCCCAGTCACCCACCCTGAGGCTCCTGAACCCTTAGGTGTCCCAGCAAGGCCACCAGCCCTTGGGATCTTCTCAGCTCCCCATGGATTTTCTTAACCCCAACGACTACAATTCCTTCCTCCTTAATCCATGACATGTTAGAAAAGTATTGGGATGAAAAGAGGAATGCTGTTTTTTTTCCCCTTTGGCCAGCAAGAATCTGGCCCTTGGACTAGGATGAGGGCCTTGTGGGTCCCCAAAACTGCTTTTGAGGACCTTTTGGGCACCTTAGCCTTTTTTTGGACAGGGGGACCACATTTTGGAAGCCAATCTCCTGTTGCCAAAGATTGAAGCCCTGCCCTGGAAAAAGTGTACCATGTCTGCCCAAGATCCCATGAAATGGCATGGAACACCTCCCCACAAAAAGATTGGAGTACCCCAAAGATCCTCAAAAGCAGGTTTGGAGACCTCAGGGGTCACATCCCCCCACCATCTTAGATTTGTCCAGGATAAGGTGTGCCATGTCTGCTCAAGATGCCAGGGAAATCCAAGGCACCCCATCCATGCCCACTCGAGTCCCATGGCATGGTGCATGGCAAACAGATGGGGCAGGTTCTCACCTGGGAGGTACGGGTGTACTCCTCGTAGAGGAGGTCGTATTCGCGGCTCTTGTCCTGGTACTGCTGGTGGTAGACCTTCAGCTGCTCCCCAACAGCCTCCACACTGTCCTCCTTCACCACCTGGTCCTGCCCGGGAGTGGAGACACCATTTATTTGACCCCCCTGGACTTTAACCCCATGGCCAGTGAAACCCCCCCCCCCGCAACCTTATCTTTGAGAGCCAGCCCAGTATCCACTAGGCATTTGGCAAGCAGGAAAAACAGACCCCAAATCCACACTGCCCAAGACCCAGAAAGATGTCACCTTCTGGGAA
>NW_024811118.1:0-2806 GCF_019175285.1 Sceloporus undulatus | reverse complement strand
CTTGGACTACACTGTTCTAGCATCGTTGTTTAAGGGGTTGTGATTTCCCAGCAGAGAAGGGTGCCGAGCATCCTGATGTTGGGTTGCTCCGCCTGCTAAGGCTCCTGGAGGCAGGACAAAAATTCAAACAGAGGTCTGCCTTCTCCTTTCCCCATGGCCAGCGAGGAAGAGGCCAGGCCAGCGGGCGAGCGGGCTCCCACTCAGCCCGGGCAAGCCCCGGCTTTGCCGGAAGCACGCCCAGAGGCTCTTGCCTCGGATGGAGGAGGACAAGTGGGAGCCGGGCCGCACTGGGCGGAGGGAGATCCCTCACGGCCCGCTGCAGGGCCCAGGGCACCACAGCTGACCCGGCCAGGGTTGGAGGCTGGTGAGCCCCTACCACCACCGCGTCGGACGCCAGGGGAAGAGGTAAGCCAACCCCCCCTGCCCGGCGTTGCTCCCTGGGGCCTCCCCAGGGAGCCGGGGACCGCAGACATCTCTGCGCTCCCCCCCAGAGAGAGCGACGGCGGCGCTCCGCGGGGCCAGCCCGGCGCAGCGCAAGGCTGGGGCGCCGGCCCCTTTGCTCCTCCGCTCCCTCCCCCCTTCCTTGGATGGCCGGGCCCTTTCATCCAGGGCCCCTCCGCAGCCGGAGGCCCAGCGGCCGAGCCCCTGGGCAGCGCAAACGGCCCCTTCCCTCCCCAATGGGGGTTCCCTTGGGTTCCTCTCGCCCACCAGGGGTGGTTCGGGCTGGGAGGGCCCAACACCTGGCACCCGGCCGACGCCAGCGGTCGCGCGGTTGGCCATCGGGGCGGAGACCACGTGGGCCAAGATGGGGGCCGCCATCTTGGCCACGCGGCCCACTGGAGGACTCAACGTCTCCATGTTCACCCTTACCTGGACGACCTCCTGATCAGGGCCCCGTCAAGGTCTCAAGCCATCCGGGACACCACCACCATACGCAAGTCCCTGGAAGACCACGGCTTCCTGGTCAATCTGGACAAGAGCTCCATTCACCCCAGTCAAATGATCATCCACCTAGGAGCCCTAATAGACACAAAGTCGGGGACGGTCCGCCTCCCACCCGACCGGATCCTGTCCATCCGGAGGTCAACACTGCAGGTGCTACGATCTTCTCGTACCAGTCTCCGGTTACTCGCTCACCTACAGGGTCTGATGATCGCAGCGATCGAGTGCCTGCCTTGGGCGAGATTCCACGCCAGACCCCTCCAGTGGCTTCTTCTGCCACACCAGAAGGCCATTGCGCTGAAGAGCCATTCCAAGATATTGGTGCCCAACAGCGTTCGCCAGTCCCTCAGGTGGTGGATAGCCCAAACAGTCTTCAAGGGTCGACCCATTTGGACGGCCGAAAAAGTCCTGATCACCACGGATGCCAGCCTTCGGGGCTGGGGGGCACACTGCGGACCCCACCTGGCCCAGGGACGGTGGAGCCCGGAGGAACGATCTCACAGCATCAATTGGCTAGAACTCCGAGCGGTCCGCCTAGCCCTCCAGGCCTTCAGCCAGTCAATCCGTCACAAGTCAGTCCTCGTGCGTACAGACAACATCACCGCCAAAGCGCACATAATCCGTCAAGGCGGCACAAGATCAAGGTCTCTCATGACGGAAGCCCAGTCCCTGCTATCATGGGCAGAGGCCAATCTGTTGTCCCTAGAGGCCGAACACCTGCAGGGGCAGCTCAACACCGCAGCAGATTGGCTGAGTCGGACCGACATAGACCAGGGAGAGTGGAGCCTTCCCCGGAAGTCTTCCAGTCCATAATAGAGATGATGGGCCTCCCGATCCTGGACCTGTTCGCGTCTCCGGCCAACGCCAAGACTCCCAGGTTCTTCTCAAGGTTCAAGACCCAGAGGGCAGAAAACTTCGACGCCCTAAACTGCAGCTGGCCAGAGGGCCTCCTATACGCCTTCCCTCCAGTTCCGCTGCTGTCACGCCTTCTGTCCAAAATTCGAACGACGAAATCGGAGATCATCCTCATAGCTCCGGCCTGGCCGAGACGCCCCTGGTTCTCGGAGATTCTCAGCCAGTCCATACAGAGTCTGCCCCTTCCAGCCAGACCAGACCTACTGGCTCAGGGTCAGATACATCACCCAGATCCCGCCTGGCTTCAGCTTCACGCGTGGAAATTGAGAGGGACATGCTAACCAGCTACGGCTACTCCTCTGAAGTGATCGAGTCCATCCTGGCATCGAGGCGTCCATCCACCATGAAGATCTATGAGTACACCTTCAGGGCGTTTAAGAGATGGTGTAAGAGAAAAAAGAAGGACTTCATTCAAGTCTCTGTTGCTACAATTCTCCAATTTCTCCAAGACGGCTTTGGCCAGGGCCTCCGGCCCAACACAATAAAGAGACAGGTGGCAGCAATCACTTCGATACTGCCACACGAACAGGCCGCTGCGATATCACACCATCCTCACATTAGGAGATTACTCAAGGGAGTTTCCAACAGGGCACCCCCGGCAAGACACCGATTCCCATCTTGGGACCTACACAAGATTCTTCTAGCCCTGACGGTGCAGCCATTCGAGCCGCTGAGGGAGGCGTCTCTCAAGTTCCTCACCCTCAAGACGCTCATCCTGACAGCGCTCACATCGGCCCGCAGAGTATCAGAGATCGGAGCGTTGTCGGTGAGGAAAGAGCTCTGCATCATTAGACCTGATTCCGTTGTATTGAGGCCAGATCCGACCTTCATCCCCAAGGTTAATTCGATTTTCCACTCATCCCAGGACATCGTCTTGCCCACTTTCTGTCCTCGTCCGACCGGTGAGTTGGACAGGGCCTGGCATACCTTGGACGTGCGCAGAGCCATA
>NW_024811117.1:0-2807 GCF_019175285.1 Sceloporus undulatus | reverse complement strand
TCTGTCTGCCTCTTCCTTCAGTCTGAGGTAAAATAGGGGGGGAGTCCTGCCTAACCCTGTTTGTGGGGCTTGGTGTGTGGCAGGGAGGGACTTACCCTCAACGCTGCTTAGGGTTCCCCCAACCCCCTCACCTTGTGTGGGTCTCTTCCAGGGTTTCACACCTGGCAGTGGATGTTTGGCTGTGAGCTGAGGAAAGATGGGAGTAAGGGCGGGTATCAGCAGTTTGGCTATGATGGGAAGGACTACATCAGCTTTGACAAGGATACGCTCACCTGGACGGCAGCTGATCTTCCAGCCCAGAACACCAAGAGGAAGTGGGATGCTGAACCTGCCATTGCCCAGCACCAGAAGGCCTACCTGGAGGAGATCTGCATTGAGTGGCTGAAGAAATACCTGGAGTATGGGAAGGAAGTGCTGCTGAGGACAGGTGAGTGATGCGCATGGGTGAAAGAGGGAGGGCTCCTGCCAGGGAGGGTTGACCATGGTGTCTCCCTCCCCAAATTGGCATTTTTCCTCAACCAGAAATATATAATGCATCATCCAGTTTCCAGGAAAAGGTCTGGGACCTGAGTGTGTTATAGTGGTTGGACTATGATTCTGGAGCCAGCATTCAAATGCTCAGTGGGACTCTGGACACTATCCTCCTTCCCTGCCCCCTCCTTAGCTCTCATCCTTCATGGGGTGAAGAAGCAATTGGGATGATGGGATACGTCACTGGGGGTTTCTGGGGCCAGGATTGGGATGCAGGAGAAGGCAGAGGATGATGGGATAGGTCGCTGGGGGTCCCTGGGGCCAGGATCGGGATGCAGGAGAAGGCAGGGGATGATGGGATAGCTTGCTGGGGGTCACTGGGGCCAGAATTGGGATGCAGGAGAAGGCAGGGAGTGATGGGATAGGTCACTAGGGGTCGCTGGGGCCAGGATCAGGATGCAGGAGAAGGCAGGGGATGATGTGAATGATGAGATGGGTTGCAGGGTGGTAGAGAGGGCAAGATGAGGTGAAGGAGGAGGAGGGGATGACGGAGCAGGACGTAGGGGGCCAAGGGGGGGTGACATCAGGAGTGGTTTTCCACATCAGACCATTTCACAGTGCAATCGAAGTGAGCCTGGAAGAGAATTCTGTGAAGTCACTTTTTTTCCGGTTTTACCAAAATGAAGGGTCACTTTAGAATCACTGTGGAAGCACCTCACAAGGAACTCCCATAGAAAGGAATGGCGTCTGATAACACATTCACGTTACGATGTGAATGCACATTGTTGGAAGTGCAGTCACATCAGAACTGAGCTGGAAAATCTCCAAAAAGCTCCGTATGATATACTTCTCAGAGAAACAAAGTCCATTTCCCCCGAAGCATTGGATTCAGGTTTTCATGAAAGGGATGGCAGTGGTTCTAAATGAAGAGAAAATTTCTCTGGTTCATGTACAAAAGGAGCATAGTGGTGTGAGAGAGTTTATACCTTTGTCGTTTTTCAGGTGGGGAAGCATATTGTTCCTTTCTGCTTGCCTCTTGAATGGTGCAGTCTATGGATACATTTCCCCCTTCCTCCCAATGAAACAGGCTGCATCCAAACTACAGGAATAGTCCAGCTTGACACCATTTCTAACTCAGTGCTGTGGAATGCTGGGAATCATAGAATCATAGAATTGGAAGAGACCGCAAGGGCCGTCCAGTCCAACTCCCTGAATTGTAGTGCTGTGAGACATTTAGCCTTCTCCATCAGAAAGCTCTGGTGCCATAACAAACTACAATTCCTAGAATTCCATAGGCTGGAGCCTTGGGAGTTAAAGTGGTGTCAAACTGAATTATTTCTGCAGTGTGGATTCAGCTTTAGTCCCCAAAAGTCTGTCAAATGTTTTAGTAGTCTGAAGCATTGCAGAGTATAGGTGGGAGTGGATTGGTGTGTGAAGTCTCCCCCCACCCCAGCTATTATTATTATTATTTGTTTGTTTCATTTATATCTTTGACCTTTTCCCAGCAATAGGGCTCAAAGCAACTTTCAGTTTATTAAAAATAGCACAGATTAAAAGCTATACAAAAAAATTAATAAAAAGCATAAATATAAAGGTTATTTTTTAAAAAATATTAAACCAATTTATAAAGTTATAAAACCATTAATATTAATTTTTTTAAAATCCATACAAACCCGACAAAATGTTACAGTACACCATTAAATGTCCAACCCAATCTATTTTTAAAAGCTTAAAGGAATAGAAACGTTTTGGAGTTTCCAAGTCTGGGAGCAGCCCCTGAGAAGCCTACTTTTGCTTATTCCCTCCAAATGGCCCAGAAAAGTCAATGGGACAGAGAGAAGAGTCTCTCTTGAAGGTCTTACAGTTCGAATGGACTGATATTGAATGAAAGCCCTGGCCCTGCCTCTGGAAAGTTGCACCTGCCCTGTCGAGTTTGCTTCTCCACTGAGAGGGAGCGTTCCCACTTGGCAGATAAAACGGATTATATTGGCACGATTCTGATTCGGATTATGTTCCGGGAATAATTCAATTTTTTTCCATCGTTTCCATTACCAAAAGGGGCAAATTACCTCAATTCATTTAGACCTTGTTTTCATTCCCATTTATTTTAAATCACTTTATTTTAAAGTGGATTAACTTGCTCCCCATTCCCATTTGTGTCCACAAGCTGTCAATCAAACGTGTAGGCTTCAGACGTCACAAGTCTAGGGTTTTTTTATTTTTAGGGCAGCCAATGAAAATTGGCTGCATCCAAGGCTCTTCTGTTGTGTCTCCCCAGACTAGAAGGAGGCTTGGCAAATCGGATCAAGGAGGAGAAGGCAGCGGGCTTCATTAAC
>NW_024811116.1:0-2807 GCF_019175285.1 Sceloporus undulatus | reverse complement strand
TAGGGTTAGGGTTAGGGTTAGGGTTACGAGTCTTAAAATGCGCTGCAGCTGTGCTGCAGCTTCCACACCTGCATGGCATCTGACGCTGCAATTAAAGCCTGACTGCAAACTGCACATGTTCTAGGACCCCGACTCATCATGCGACGCAGCAGACACGGAGCTTTTAAATGGGCAACTTAAATTAGCGGCGTAGCAATTCTGGCGTACCGGTGCAGTAGCTTATATACGGAAATGCGCAGCTGTGCACTATATAGAAAAGAAGCGGGGAAAAGCGGCACCTTTTTAATGCTGCTTCTTCCCGCTTGGGGCGTGCGGGCGGCGTGTTCATGGCGGCATTCAGGTAAGGGCCGTCTGAAGGCTATACCTTCATGACGTCATGAACACACCCCTTTTTGCCCGTCTGTATCCCGCCTAAATGTCTCAAAATGGTCCAGGGAAGCCTTAGAACTCAATCCAATTGGAAAATGTGTCTTTTTGACTTACCAAGAAGACTCACAGATGTAATGACAGCCAAGGGTGTTTCTACCAAGTACTGATATTCCGGGTCTTACATCATCATTATCTTTATCATCACCATCATCATCACTATGCCTTTCTAAAAACAATTTTAAAATGATTTAAAACTACACTTTAAAAGATGAAATATCATGAAAAAAAATAAAAAGCAGTTAAACAGTTGTTGAACAGTATAGCACCCTCAGTCATTCTTTTAAAAAGGCAGAAATACTCAACACCTCAGTCTTCTCAGAAAAGGAAAAGAGTGCTCAACCTGAGGCTAATGGAGCAGAAGACAGAATAGAGGAATTCCAGCACAGAATAAGTAAAGAGATAGTAGAGGAATACTTTGTTATTCTAAATGAATTTAAGTCTCCAGGACCAGATGAATTACATCCAAGGGTATTAAAAGAGCTGGCAAATGTAATATCGGAGCCATTGGCAATAATCTCTGAAAACTCCTGGAGAACAGGAGAAGTCCCAGCAGACTGGAGGTGGGCAAACGTTGTCCCCATCTTCAAAAAGGGAAAAAAAGAGGATCCCAACAATTATCGTCCAGTTAGTCTGACATCAATACCAGGAAAAATTCTAGAGCAGATCATTAAACAGAGAGTCTGTGAACATCTAGAAAGCAATGCCCTAATCACAAAAACTCAACATGGGTTTCAGAGAAAGAAGTAATGCCAGACAAATCTAATCTCGTTCTTTGATAAAATTACCAGCTTGTTCGATGAAGGGAATGCTGTGGATATAGTATATCTTGATTTCAGTAAGGCCTTTGACAAGGTTTCCCATGACATTTTTGCAAACAAGCTTGTAAAATGTGGGCTAGACAAGGCAACTGCTACATGGATTTGTAATTGGTTGACGGACCCAAGCCAAAGGGTGCTCAACAATGGCTCCTTTTCATCCTGGAGAGAAGTGACCAGTGGGGTCCCACAGGGGTTTGTCCTGGGCCCAGTGTTCTTCAACATCTTTATCAATGACTTGGATGACAGAATTGGGAGCATACTTAGCAAATTTGCAGATGACACCAAACTAGGGGGAGTAGCTAATACTCCAGAGGACAGGATCAAAATTCAAGATGACCTGAACAGACTAGAAAGCTGAGCTAACAAAATTAAATTCAACACGGAGAAATGTAAGATACTGCACTTAGGGTGGAAAAATGAAATGCACAGATATAGGATGGAAAACACCTGGCTGAATGAAACTACGCATGAAAGGGATCTGGGAGTCCAAGTAGATCACAAGTTGAACATGAGTCAACAGTGCGATGCGGCAGCTAAAAAGACCAATGCAATTTTAGGCTGCATCAATAGAAGTATAGTGTCTAGATCAGGGGTAGGCAACCTGCGGCCCACGGGCCGGATGCGGCCCGGCAAGGCCTTGGGACCGGCCCCAGCCCGGTCCTGCCGCCGATTGCCGCCGGGGCCTTTGGGGGGCAATTGTCTATAGAAGCCTCAGAAACATGCATTTATACTAACATGTTTTTAAAAATCAGCAAATTTTTTTTGCGTGTCCACCATTTTTTTTAAAAAAAGTGTCTTCCATTTGAAAACTTTGTCCTACATTTGTCCTGGTTTATTTATCCATTTAATTTTTTTTTTAAAATTATTTAATTATTTATTTTTTGGCTTCGGCCCCCCAGTTGTCTGAGGGACAGCAACCCGGCCCCCGGCTCAAAAAGGTTGCCTACCCCTGGTCTAGATCAAGAGAAGTAATAGTGCCATTATATTCTGCTCTAGTCAGGCATCACCTGGAATATTGTATCCAGTTCTGGGCACCACAATTCAAAAAGGACATTGAGAAACTGGAGCGTGTCCAAAGGAGGGCAACTAAAATAGTGAAGCGTCTGGAAATCATGTCCTACAAGGAACGACTTAGGGAGCTGGGGATGTTTAGCCTGGAGAAGAGAAGGTTAAGAGGTGATATGATAGCCCTGTTTAAATATTTGAAAGGATGTCATATTGAGGAGGGAGCAAACTTGTTTTCTTCTGCTCCAGATAACAGAACCCGGAACAATGGATGCAAGCTGCAGGAAAAGAGATTCCACCTCAACATTAGGAAGAACTTCCTGACAGTTAAGGCCCTGTCTGACAGTGGAACACATTCCCTCGGAGTGTAGTGGAATCTCCCTCTTTCGAGATCTTTAAACAGAGGCTGGATGGCCATCTGTCAGGGATGCTTTGACTGAGAGTTCCTGCATGGCAGGGGGTTGGACTGAATGGCCCTTGCGGTCTCTTCCAACTCTATTATTCTATGATTCTATGAAAACTTTTTGTTTTAAAATCCTACCAAAATGGAAGTCT
>NW_024811115.1:0-2807 GCF_019175285.1 Sceloporus undulatus | reverse complement strand
AGATTCCCTGACTTTGTCCTATCTTTTGGTGAAAAAATGCTGCCCAGACTCTGTGTAGCCTTCTCTGTCTCTGCCATTCTTTCAGATCCTTGTTGTTTACTGATAACTGGTGATAGATTAAATGAGAGAAACAGATTGCTCTTTTGCAGCCAGGGGGCTTAGATGAATGTCATCATCTTTGATATAACAGGCTTTTACCTTCTTTTGCCATTGCAACAATGGACACTAAAAAAACCACCTTTTTCTGGCTTTTCCTCTCTCCCCATTCTGTCACAACAATGCATGAAATCCCATTTATTTGAACTTTCCTGATACAAGTCCCTGTTATTAAACCTGATGACTTGCAACCACTAGTAGAGTTATTTTTCTCCCAAACAGACAAACAACCAAACCAAAACATATGAAACACATAGTGCTGCAGATAATACAATAGTAAGATTTAATATATTTTTATACGTCTTTATAGTGCATTAAAAATAAAGTATAGAGTCTGAGTTTTGGGTCTGTGATACATGATACTATCAATAAGCATCATGGCAGCAACTACTTTGTATTGGAATATTGTGTAGAAGTAATGATAATTCAGGATCAGGACACTTAATATTTTAAAATGTTTTAAATGCCTCACTAAAATACAAAAATGCTCAAAATCTTCACTACTATATAGTACTAATGATTATAAGCTCAAAATCTTAGCATTGATCTCCCAGCTTCTTGACAGATATGACCCCTGCTTATGCATTTTTTGTTGTATTATTAGTTTATTTGTTTCTAGAAGAGGCATAAATATGCTCAGTACATTACTTTGTGAGTGCACTAAAAGCATTGTAGCTTCCTTAGTTTTTAAAATTTTCCTCCCATTCTTCCTTGCCTGAATTTAGCTATATTGAAAAAGGCAATTGCTAGGTGATTTGACTGATGGAAATGTGACATCACTTCCCCCACCTAGTTTCTTAGCAAAGGCAATGTAACATAAATAAGACCTAGGAGTTTGCTTAGATATCAATAAGGAAGATGGGTGGTAGCAAAGCAGACTAACACAGTTGGTGAGGGTAACACTCTAAAGAACAAAACAGTTGGAGATGCCCAGTCATGTAACTAGGTAAAGGTAAACCTTCAGAGTCTCTTGAAAGGGTCTCCATATATACACTCCTGAAATGTGGGTGTTGGTTTCAAACTCTGTCACTCATTTGCATGGCAGAATCGCCAATAAATGCATGCTACTGTGATGATGGATTGATTAACTATTGATTACTCCTACATATTCATCATAGGATGTTTCTTTTTACTGGCTCTCTCTCTGTCTCTGTAATTTGCACAATCTTTCTATCTGTTCTCCAATTCTTATCAGAGAGGGCATCCCTGTTGCCTACAGGACAGCTACGAAGGGCCAAAGACAGATGTGTCCCCTTGTTCTGAGGATTATTTGTCATTTCAAAGTCCAGCTGGATGAAAAATGGGAAAAAATAAATAAAATAGCTCATGCAATTGGGGGTCATTTGCATAGGAAGAATAACTTTCACTCCTGCTCACTTACTCTTGTGTATTTCCCTTTTTAATTCCCCATAAATTTTCCAAGATGGTCTTTGTCACATCCCTTCCTGTATGTGGGAAGATGATGCTAAAAGGAGGCACACATAATGGGATGTCTGCATTGTTTCAGGCATGAACAGGATGGGTTATCTTGTTTCAGAGATGGATGGCTTCTGACTCTTTTTCTTGCAAGCAGATCCATTCCCTCCTTCCCATTACAGCACAGCTCTATATAGACACCTATTTGGGGGATGAATAGGATTCTCCCCTTAATGTGCCTAACATCGGCTATAGGCACACCCTTTTATTCTACTCCATGCTGTATATATCTAGCATTTGGATTCATTGGTATACCTTTTCACAACTGGTAAGATGCAAGCATGCATAAGAGAAAAAGATTCAAACTCTTTGCATGTGATTAGAGCAAAACTTGTCCCTTTATTTCCATGGAATTTCACTCCTTTTTCACTCCATGGTCCTGGATATCCACAAAAAACATGGTTCAATTCAAACATTTGCCTGAACTTGTGGAGTACTAATTGCATGTCCCCATTCCAAGATTTAGTCATGCATGCCTTCTTCAGCCAAATATCTGAACTTGGCATAAATGGAATTTCTCAGAGATCCTTTATTTAAATATCTGTGTGCTTGCTTCTCTAGAGTGAAGACTCAATAGGTTCTAAATTACAGATTAAGCAAGGAGATATTAGGATTAGGACACAGAAAAAGTGGGGTAAATGATTATTTAAAAGATGAGAATATTTCATGTAACTCAGTAGGAAACATTTGGAAAAGAATTGTGTCAAGGTTTCATGCTCCACCAGATGGACACTGAACTAGACCTGTTACATTTTCAAACATCTTAATGAGAATATGCTTACACTTAATAAATGGTAGATATGTCTGAAACATTAATGGCTCTTTTTTTCCTGTCATTCCCCTATACTTTGATAAAGGCTGACTTAGCCCACAACTTTCACCTTCCCTTTCCCTATGAAGAGACTTCTCTCCCTTCACACATCCTGATTCAAATCTCCATACATAGCCACTCATGAAATAAAGATGTGAATGATACCATTGTTAAAAGCAGTGCACTGGGTTTACTGGTTTGAGAGGAAGTGGTCCAGGCAGTTACAAGACCTTATAGGGTACAGGTTTCAAAAACAGACAACCAGAGCAGCTCCATGTGATAATGAGGTAGAAGAGGGAAAAAATCAGGTTTCAGAAAAGCTATTTTTGCAGCAAAAACAATTGTTTCTGTATAAAACCTCCAC
>NW_024811114.1:0-2807 GCF_019175285.1 Sceloporus undulatus | reverse complement strand
GTATTTTTGGGAGGCGATGGTCCTTCATCCTAGAAACATGTCCTGCCCAGTGCAGCTGCGTCCTCAATAGCTTAGCCTCAGTGCTAGGGATCCCTACTTGCTCAAGGACAGCAACATTCATCACATAGTCAGCCCAGTGTATATTTAGAATTGTGCATAAACAACGCTGGTGAAAGCGTTCGAGGAATCGTAGGTGTTGGCGATAGGTAACCCATGTTTCAGACCCATAAAGGAGAATAGACAATACAATGGCTCTATACACACTGATTTTTGTGCTTTGCCTCAAGTGTTTGTTACTCCAGACTCTTTTGTGAAACCTTCCGAATGCACTATATGCCTTTGCTAGTCTGTGATCAATCTCTTTATCAATCTTGGCATCTGAGGAGATGATGCTTCCCAGGTAGGTGAACTGCTGGATAGACTTAAGCACAGATTTGCCTACAGTGATGTGGGGATGGTAGTGTTCTTCCTGAGGTGCAGGCTGGTAGAGAACTTGTTTTCTTCAGGCTGACTTCCAGCCCAAAGAGCTCTGCAGCTGTAGCAAAACAAGATGTTAGGTGCTGCAGAGCTGCTGCTGTATGGGCAACGAGGGCAGCGTCATCAGCAAAAAGCAGCTCACAGGCTAGATAGTTTAGAGTCTTAGTGTGAGCCCTCAGGCGGCTTAAGTTGAACAGGCTACCGTCAGTACGGTAGCGTATATAAATGCTGTCTTCTTCTTCAAGATCTGCTGTAGCCCTTTGTAACATCATGCTGAAGAAGACTGTAAATAGAGTTGGAGCGAGAACACAACCTTGTTTCACACCATTAGTTATTAGAAAGGGCTTCGAGAGAGCGTTGCCATATCTGACTTGACCTTGCTGGCCTTCATGTAGCAGGATAATCATTTCGAGGAATTTGGGGGGGCATCCTAGTCGTTCCAGGATGTGCCTTAGACCTTTTCTACTCACAGTGTCAAAGGCTTTGGTGAGGTTGACAAATGTTACATAGAGTCCTTTGTTCTGCTCTCTACATTTCTCTTGCAGTTGTCTAAGGGCAAATACCATATCTGTAGTGCTCCTATTAGCTCTAAAGCCGCATTGGCTTTCAGGGTGAAGTTTGTCTGCAATAGCAGGAACTAATCCGTCCAGGTGTATCCTTGCAAGGATTTTTCCAGCGATGGAGAGCAGTGTTATACCTTGATAGTTTGAGCAATCGGATTTTGCTCCTATTTTCTTATTCAGGGTGATGATGACTGCATCTCGGAGATCTGATGGCAATTCACCTTTTCCCCAGCAACTCACAAGGAGCTTGTGGAGTTTAGCATGGAGTACATGACCTCTGTGTTTCCAAGCTTCAGGTGCAATTCCATCAATCCCTGCACCCTTGCCATTTTTCATCTGCTGTATGGCCTTAACGGTTTCTTCCAAAGTAGGAGCTATGTCCAATTCCTTCTTCATCGGTTGTTGTGTCATATGTTGAATAGCTGAGTCTTGAACTACTTGGTTGGCACTAAAGAGGCTTTGGAAATGTTCAGCCCATCGGTTCAGAATGGAAGGCTTATCTGTGATTAGTGTTTGACCATCTGTACTGTATGTAGGTCCAAACACTGCTTTAAGAGCTTCGTAAAATCCTCTGGAATCACCCAGATCTGCACAACGTTGTGTCTTTTCTGCTAAGTTGATCCACCACTTGTTCTGAATGTCTCTGAGTTTTTGTTGGAGTTGACTACATGTGAAGCAAAAGGCTGCTTTTTTTACATGGCAAGATGGCTGAACGAGGTATGCCTGGTGAGCTCTTCTTTGCCAACAGCTCCTGGATCTCTTGTTTGTTTTCATTAAACCAGTCTTCGTTTTTCTTGAGGAAGAATCTGTTTGACATTCTGCACTGGGCATCACTCGGGTATGATGGACATCACAAATATTTCTCTGGCGCACTAGGATATAGTCAATGAGGTGCCAGTGTTTGGATCGGGGATGCATCCAGGTTGTCTTCAAGCTATCTTTCTGCTGAAAGATGGTGTTTGTAATAGTCAGCTGCTGTTCTGCACAAAACTCTAGCAGGAGGTGTCCATTATCATTACAGTTTCCAACACCATGCTTGCCTAAAACACCTTTCCAGGCTTCGAAGTTCTTTCCTACTCTGGCATTGAAGTCACCAAGGATAATGATTTTGTCTTCTGCAGGGACTTTTTGTATAAGGTGGCTTAGGTCTGAGTAGAACTTGTCTTTCTCCATAGGGTTGGCTTGCATAGTTGGAGCATATACAGTCATTCCTCCATATTTGCGGCTTTGATATTTGTGGATTTGATTATTCACAGAATTTCATTAATATGTTCTCTCTAGGACTGTCTAGGTTCTCCAGTGCAACTCTGTGGTCAACTTTAACTAAAAGTTGCACTGAAAGACCATTTGTAGCTACTCCAGTGCCAATCTATGGTCAGTGTATGTTGGACATTGACCACAGAGTTGCAGTGGAGGACCCAGAGATTCCTAGAGAGGTGTCCTCTCAGGTAAAAACAGTGTTTTTGTTGTTTGCGGATTTTCCAAATTCATGGGGGTCTTGTTCCCCTAACCCTAGCGAATATGGAGGGACAACTGTATATTGAAGAGAACAACATGTGGGAGGCGTAAGGAGATAATGTGAACAGAGTGTCCTGTTGGCAAGGTTTCGAGTTTGGAGGCAATGGAGTTTTTGATCATAAAGCCTACACCTGAAAGATGTTTTTCAGTTTTGGGTTTGCCAGACCAGTAGAGTGTGTAGCCGGCACCATGTTCTTTAAGGCTGCCTTCCTCGTGGAGATGAACTTCACTAAGAGCAGCGATGTCAAT
>NW_024811113.1:0-2808 GCF_019175285.1 Sceloporus undulatus | reverse complement strand
TCGAATCGCCCAGTGCAGAAGACCCCCAGTTCCACACTCATCTGATAAGGGCACATGTCTGATATCACATAACACACACTGTCTGTGAAGGGAAATTTTGGCTTCCTATCATCTGGAAGGTTGTACCATCTATTCTTTGTGGCAAAACACCTGCGGGACCCATTAATCATTAATTAAGTCTTATTTTACACTAGTGCCTTGTTCCAGACTTGGTACTGTGCAGTTCTCTTGTGGGAAGCCTAAAGTGTTCCTAGCCCCTGCTCAGAATACTGGTAACATACAAATCATGCTTGAATTAAAAGAAAAATCAAAGGCTGAGACCATTTTTAAACTGCTAGAATATATTTAGTTCTTGTTGTTGTTAACTGCCCTAGAGTTGATCCCGACTCATAGCGACCCTGTGGATGAGACATCTCCAAGACTCCCTGTCCTCCATTGCTCTGCTTAGTTCCTGCAAATGTATACCTGTGATCTCCTTGAGTCCATCCATCTAGGTATGAGGCCTTCCTCTCTTTCTACTTCTCTCCACTTTTCCTAGCATTATTGTTGTTTTTTTCCAGTGAGTTGTGCCTTCGCATGATGTGGCCAAAATATGACAGCCTAAATTTAATCATCTTGGCTTCCAGAGAAATTTCCAGCTTGATATGTTCTAGGACCCTTTTGTTTGTCTTTTTGGCTGTCCTCAGCACTCTTCTCCAGCACCACATTTTGAATGAACTGATTTTCTTCCTGTCCGCCTTCTTAAATGTCCAGCTCTTGCATCCATACATGGTAACATGGCTACATGTATGCATGGGTATAAACATTAGAGCCAGTAGTTACATACATGTACCCTCTGTAAGTTTTTGTACTCCCAATTTAAAATATTTGCCTGTCTGTTATATTTTACAAATCCATATGTTTGAATGCTGAGTCTTGAAATGAAAACTGTAGTAAGGTTTTGAATTTGATAGATCGGTTGGTCAGATTGCAATATTTTTATTTCTACAAGGCACAATTATGCATTGATTTTTATTGGCAGGATGAAATGCACACTTAAGTTGATACCCTGAACAAGTTGCACATCCTGTGCAAGCTCAAAATTGAACAGTAAAATGTGGTTTTAATTTTAAATAGCTATTTTTGATCCACTTTGCATGGGACTTTATATTAAACAAATTTTAAGGATTACAAGTGCTATCAATCATACTTCATTTCCTTCAAAATAGTTTTAAAAATTCAGCATCTGCTGGATTAAGGGTAGGTTCTTAGGGTGTTAGCCCATTTTGGGGGGAAAGATTAATATTGATTGAGTTAGTCTCCTTCAGCAGAGTTTGCTAGGTGAATGACTGGATTTCTTGGGTCCCTCCTACACTGGCTTCAGCAAAGTAAGGCAAGCTAGCAATATATAAGTTTCATAACTAAAAACATTACTAGTTAATTTGAAATGGTATATTCATAACACATATACATAAATTGCCTAAGCCCTTATTAACTGAGGGAAAGTTTCAAGCAGAGAAGAAGCTCAGCAGACCTAGCACTCACTATCCTGAAGAAGGAAGAAAAGAAAGAGAAGGGAGAGAAAGAGAAGAAGGAGTCTTTATGTGTTCAGAGACATCTGGAAATTTCTATGGTCACATGATATGGTTGCTTAGATACATGGACACATTGATGAACACACATTAACAACAGGTGATAGAAAAAATTAGGAAAGTTCTAGATAAACAGTATTATAGGATACAGGCATTCAGAAACCGATGCATGCTCTCTCTTTCTCTATACTGCCTAAATTCCCAATGCTATAAAAACAAATGGAAGAAGGGGGTGTAAAAAGAATGCTTGGACTATATTCAGAGGATGACAATGGATAAACAACACTAACCAAGCAACACCTGCTAAATTTCTTGTATTGCATAGTCCACAGACACACATACACACTGATATGCAGCACAATGAGATACTGATGTCGCCAATGATTGCTAATGTTTACTTGGTGAGATGTCTTGTAATACCCTTAGGCATGCTATTGACCTGCTGCTCCTAATCCAGCACTGTAGTTATCATTTTTATACTTCTCTTGTATGCAGTTCACTTGTCCCCATCAATAGATAACTCATCTGTACACACAGGCACACGCAAAAGAGAGTGAGAAGCAGGGACAGAGGAAGAGGGAGAGAACAGGGATGTGACCTGGACAGAAGAGAAGGCCAAACAGAAGAACAAATGAAATGAAAAAGGAAAGAATTATTGGGAGAAAGAGGCACTGGAATACACTTCTCCAATGTAAATAAATGTTTCCATTTGTCCAAGAAAATCTTTGGAAAGTTTTCTTTCTAAAAGAGTGATAATAATATACAGTAGCAGCTTAATCTTTTTAAAAATTCTTATAAATACATTTCCCCCTCATTATAGCAAATAAACTGCTGCACAAATAAAAGCAGCATTACAAAGACACACTGTGACTTTTAAAAGCCTGGGATGTGTCAGTGCTTTCAGTATCAGCCAGCCATTTCTGATAATAATGTGTTTGGTATACACATACCGAGCCTGTGGATTTGTCAGGGTTATTTTCTTTCAGAAGCAAATAGAACTGTTTACTTTGAAATCATCTTGCAGTTAACATGTGTACATTGTTTGGACCTATAGTCAATGTCACTTGCTGCTTATGCCTAATCTCAGTATGTCAGTATCGATACACAGTCATGGCTAAATCCCTTCACAGAGGACTTACAATCTATATAAATGAGCTGGATAATGTTTTGTTGCTAAGAGCTGCATGTGTCAATAAAGAGTGGGCATACTGATGTATACTCTCTCTCTCTCTCTCTC
>NW_024811112.1:0-2808 GCF_019175285.1 Sceloporus undulatus | reverse complement strand
TGCATTGTGTTATTCTTCCCACCCAATTTTCCCAAGTTTCAGGAAGCTATTTTTTCTGTCAGTAAATGAATAATAGTGAGCATTCTTTACATTCTTATTGTCTGATATGTACCATTCATATTTTTAAGAAAATAAAATTCAGTATGTTTGTTATGGACAGATATGGCCCAATTAAAAATGAAAGAAATGAAAAGGGGTTTAATTTCATTCCTCCCCTCACCTCCTGCACCCATCTGGGTGCTTTGTATACATTATTTGGATCTTGCAGCTTCGTTCTCATCTGTCCCCAAATACACCCAGTAATATAATAAATAACATTTCTTTTTCTCTCTGTCTCTTACTCTCAAGCTTGTTTTTAATGGAATGATAATCTGTGTTCAGAAAAGGATTTAGAGTATTGCATCAGTCAGCAGTGCTGTTAGTGCTGTTGAAACACTCATCTTGCCAGTAGCAAAGCTTTATTATCAGGGAGAAAACAAGAATTTGACATACTAAAAGTGACTGTATAATAGGGCAGGAGGGCTTTTCCCTAGGGCCTAGAGAGTAAGGAAGCAAAAAATGCTATAGATCTTTTATTGTGTAAGCCCTTACATCATAAAGCCATAGCACTGAAAGGGATAACCACAGCAGTCATTGTGTGCTTGCTTTCTCATATCAAGCCATGTCTCTTCATCCCTCTTATTACTGTTTGCCTGCTAGTCCATGCCAGGTAAATTTTAATAAACTCTTCTGGGAAAGTGTCACTTTTGTTTTTATGCAAAGTAATATGAACCTCTGTCTTTTCAGTTCAAACGGTGAACATGCCAAAGAACACTTTATGCAGAAAAAAACAACATACAGCCACTGAAAAGGGGGGAGGGAGATTGGGAGTGATGTGCCTTTCCAAATGTAACTCAGCAAAAACAAGGCATCTGGAGGGGTGCACAGTCCTTATACTGACATACAATATCATGCATTGTTCAAAGACATAGCCATGTTAGTCTGGAAAATCAGTGCACAAAGGGATCCTGTAGCACCTTTGAGACTACCTGAAGGAAAGAAGGTTATAGCATAAGCTCTTGTAGACTTGAGTCTACTTCCTCAGGTGCAATATTATTTAGTAGGTATGTAAGGATAGATGCCAAGGTGAGTTGTAATGAGAAACTTACTTTTTGTCTGGTTTAGAGTTTATTAGTTGGAAATCTATTTAAACAGTGAGAATACAGAACTATAGTAATCCCGCACCCTCTGCCCTCAGCTGACTGCCAGTCTGAAGTGTTAATATATTGTGATGGAGAACAGGGCAGGCAGGAGATTCTGCTGATGTACCACCCACCCCACTGCTCACCAGCCTTTGAGCTGATGGAGGTGAACTTGAACTGTGTGTTGTGGCTCCACAGAATGATTATCATGAGGTGCCTCAACATTCATGATGAGGATGCAGAACTGGAGCCATCTTGGGGCTTTGTGGTCTGCTGTGACAGCCATGGCTCTCTGGTGGGAGACAGTACTCCTAATGTCAGCAGGGTAAAAAAATTACTCTGGGTTATAATCTGAACTTCAAAGGATACAGGGCACTAGGCCCTAGACCCCAAATAGGTTCAGTACTTCAGATAACTCCTTTAAAGACTAAGACCCAGAATGGATTCACCAGCATTCGTTGAGAAAGCCACAGCATGCCATTGGCCCAACACATGGAGCAGGACATGCCACAGATTTATTGGTTCATTTTATACTGGATGGGAGAATAGTAGTCTGTTGGTGGGGAAGGGTTTTAACATGTTCCTTTCCATGAACAAGTCACTGCATGTTGAAATTTAGACTAAGTGGCTGTTTACCCTCTGCAAAGATGGAAGATTTATTAGGATGTTTTGCTCTCAGAGGCCAATGGATTCCAGAGGACTTTGACTCTTTTTCTGGAAATTGTGGCTCATAGAATCGTAGAGTTGGAAGAGACTGCAAGGGCCATCCAGTCCAACCCCCTGCCATGCAGGAAATCACAATCAAAGCATCCCCAACAGATGGCCATCCAGCCTCTGTTTGAAGACCTCTAAGGAAGGAGACTCCACTACACTTCAAGGGAGTTTGTTCCACTGACGAACTCCTCCTACTGAAGCTCTGTTTGGTCTGTGGAATGCTGAAACTACTAGGTCAGTGATGGTGAAACTTTTAGCGACTGGGTGCCCAGACTAAAAGGCATTCCAGCACTGGGTGTTACCCACTGCTGGGGGCAGGACCTCTGCCTTCTGGAGGGTGGGACTTCTCCCTTCCAGTAGCGGGACTTCTGGGGCAGGACTTCTTCCCCCTGCCTTCCTGGGCCTTCAGCTGCTTTCCTGCACATGTCTGTTCTTCCTCCCCCCCCCAAGCCTTCATCTGTCTCTGGAGGCAGATGAAGGCCTGGAACAACCAGGAAGAGGAGGAACAGGCACACACCTGTTCCTCCTCATCCCCCCACACCCTCCCGGGCTTTCAGCTGCCTCTCCAGAGACAGCTGAAGCCCCAGGACAGCAGGGAAGGGGAAGAAAAGGCATAATAATAATAATTTGTTTTATTTATATACCGCTATTCCAAAGATCATAGCGGTGAACAGCACGTAAGCTAATTAGCAAGTAAGCTAATTTGCCCCCAACAGTCTGGGTACTCATTTTAGCTCCCTCCTCGGAAGGATGCAAGCCTGAGTCGAGCTTGGGCCCTTTTGCTGGTCTTGAACTCGCAACCTTGTGGTTTTGAGTGAATGGCTGCAGTACAGGCATTTAACCTCTGCGCCACCAGGGCTTCCATATCCCCAGATATGCAGAGTTCAGCAGCTGCACTAGTAATACAGCCTTC